>NW_020449418.1:7563081-7585291 GCF_003343035.1 Apteryx rowi
ATCGTGCAGGAGCGCCACAGCCATATGCTCCGTCCCTGCCCAGCCTCCCGCAAGGCTCATCCCTGCTCCCAGCACCTGGAAAAGGGCCCAGATCCAGCACCGGTGCTCAGCGCCGGCTGCACCTGCCCTGCCGCGCAGCCCCCGATTTCAGTCCGGAGACACAGCCGCCTTGGCGCCAGCCCCGGCACCAGCCTGGACACCCGGGGCCTCCCCTGGCCTCCGTGGCGCTGCGCGGTGGGGGAGACGGTGGGGCATCCCGCCGTGCCTCAGTTTCCCTGTGGAGCTGGTGAGCTTTGCCTGCCGGGGCAGCCCCCCGGCATGGTGTCGGGGCTCCCTCCCCGYGGGGACGCGGCCGGGCAGGCAGCACCGCAGAGGGAAAGGCCGGGCATGGGTGGGACTGCTTCCCCCCCCTCCAAGCCACATGGCAGCGATGGACAGGTCGCTCCGTTGGTCTTCCAGGGGACTGAAGGAGATCAGTTATTTTCTCCTTTTATTTAAATTTTTTTTTTGTCATTTCATAAAACTAGCTGAATTGAATGCCTTTTCCATTTTTGCATCCTCCCCTTCCGTTTTCCAGCTCCTTTTGTTAAAAAAAAAAAAAAAAAAGTGTGTGGGGGGGGGAGAGAAAAGGAGCAGGATGAATTAAGAAATTTTGTGTTCAAAACTGAAGAGGGGAAAGTTTGCTTTGGCTGTCCTGGCCAACGCACACCCATCAGGAACCTTTCCTGCAATGAAAAAGAAAGGGGAGGTTGCATATTCGCTGTGCTCATCGGGATTTTTCCAGCTGGGCTGTTCACATGAGCTTGCTTGGGTTCGATCTCCGAACCGTTCGCCGCTATCGCAGACTGCAGCAGCCTCACTTCTCTGTTGAGTGGGGATTTTCACCCACACTTTGCTCGCTGGAGTGCAAATGCTTTTTCTTTTAGATGCACAGCTAAGCCGAGTTTCCTTGGGATGGATCCATAAGTGATTCCTTGGGTGATTTACTGGCAATTTCAGGGAGCTCTTTAAAGCTCCCAGATATTTACAGCTCTCCATGCCCCCTCCATGCTGCACAGGCCTTCAAATGGGGTTTTTACAAACCTGAAATACTGCTGGAGCAAAACTGATCCCAAATGGCAACCATTTCCGATCAGGGTATCCTATCTCCGTAGTAAAAGCCGCTAGTCCGGGTCTGGCCTCACCTCTCTGTACTCATCAAATTTTACATCCTGGCGGTATTTTTAGGCTTTTTCAGAGGGAAAGCGTAGCAGTATCTTTCAATATYTTCCGCTGAATGATGCTCACAGC
Organism: Apteryx rowi; assembly: GCF_003343035.1. NCBI lineage: Eukaryota > Metazoa > Chordata > Aves > Apterygiformes > Apterygidae > Apteryx > Apteryx rowi. The sequence continues at coordinate 7,564,372 of NW_020449418.1, forward strand.
CTCTGATTTGACCTGCTGTCCTTAAGCCGATGATCAGAATAGGTGCAGAGGCCATGGAAATTATCTGAAACAAATCACCTTTCCTGAGWGCCAGCCAGCAAGGCACCGAGATCCTGCTCCCGGAGCTGGTTCAGACCAAGGCACTTGCTTCCTGATGGGATAAGTTTATCCTATCCAGTCAGGATAGGGTTAGGATGCTGCACCGGRATCGGTCACAGCTGACACCACGCAAGCCACGAGCCGCTGCTGTCAGAACCTGGCTCAGCCCTAAGATGGACCCTAAAAAAAAATAAAATAAAATAAAATCCCCCCCAACATTAGCTGTGCATGTCAGGGACCTGCGATGGGGTCGCGTGAAGGATGCGATAAATATGCTGTGGAGGGCTGGTTCGCGAGGCTGCAAGCTTTCACCACGGCGTCGCAACGTGAAAGCTTCTTGGATGAAAAATGGGGAGCAGAAACGCGCTGTCCCTGTGGGAAGCACAACAAGTGTCAGGCCAGACCCCTCCGCTTGCAAAGGCAGCAGGAAGCGTGGCGGGACCACAACCGACCTGCTGCGACTGCGGCACGGCCAGGCAGCGCCGAGAGGCTCCCAGAGCGGGTCCCGCCCGGCTGCGGTGGTGGTGGCCGGCATGCCCCGGCCCTGGCACCGCACACCACCGAAAAATGAGCCCTTCCCACTGCAGGCAGTCAGATGTTGCTGCTCCACGGGAATGTCCTCCTGTCTTACCTGAATATGGTTTGCCACCATCGCATCCTCGTCCTTCCCCGGCAGATAATAAAGACAGTGGGCCAGCAAGGCTGGGTCGCATATGCAACATCGACCTGAAATAAGGGCAAAACCAAAGGCTTTTAATGCCCATCATCAGAGGTACAACAATTTTCAGAAAAAATGGCCCTGACCCCTGTCTTGGGGTTGATGTTAAGGGAGACATTTGTGCAGATGTCTTGCAGGGGATGCAGTTTTCACCCCAAGGGCTTGCTATAGGCCTCAGAGCTTTGCAATGCCCCTGGGATCACACGTGCCACCTCGCAGGTGAGAACCCATCCAAACCAGTGCGTGCTGCCTGGAAAAAATACTGCAGAGAGGGCTCCTCTGGGCAAAATAAAACCAGGGGCTGGGAATCAGGAGACCGGGCAAGCAGAGAGCTGGTGCAGTGCAGCTGCGGGCTGCTCTGCTGCACCACTTCGGGAGTCAGCAACCTCCCCGACAGCCACTTGTTTTTAAGTTTGGCTCTTGTTGTGCTCTTGTAGCTTTTTTTAAATGCTCTCCCCTAGCCCTGAGTAGTGGGGGGTTTGCAGTCTGCTGGAGCCGGGCAGGTGCTTTTTATATGATTTCCAAGGGTTCCTCCCCAGCACTGCTCAGACCACCTTGACCGGCAGGTCGAGCCAGCTTCACCCCAGGGCGGGCAGCAGGGAAGGGGGAACTGCAGCAGCTGCTTGGTGGGTGCATCCCCCCCCCCCCAAAGCCAGGGTGTTGACAGATTTGTAACAACTGTGCCGATGCTCCCTCTGGTCACTCTCCAGGAGAGAAAGGCCAGATGTCTTTAAGCCTCCTGGACACGGCAGGACCATGCCCCAGCGGCTGTTGTCTCCCAGGGTGATACCTAGGTCCGTGCACCCACTACTTTCCCTGGGAATAGCAAGGTTGGAGGGAGGGAGTTGGGGAGAGCAGGGGTTGCTGCGAGCAGGGACAGAGGTGGCAGCTGAAAGAGGTGCCCTCAAAGCTCAGCTCCTGTAGCTGCCTGTCTTCATGGGCTGGTTATCCAGTCGGGCTGGGAAAGCAAACACGGCTTATTGCAAACGTTYGGAGTAACAGAGCTGCAGGGGGGTACGCTGCAAACTGCTCACCTTGAGATCCTGCTCTGCTGTGCCTCAGCCAGGTCCTCCCTGGTCCCTAATCCRAGCAGGGCCTGGGCAGGGCAGGAGCTGGGCTCGGAGACCTGGGGGGTCTCCCTGGCYCTGCTGTTAACGTGCAAGAAGCCCATCAATCTGTGCGTGCCTCGGTTTCCCCTCAGCGAGCGGCCAACCCTCCAGGCGTGACGCTGCCGACCCGGGAGCCTCCCTGCGTGCAAAAGAAGAGGAGCGCGTGATCAGGAAAAGCTCTCGGGAGAGGGGGACAGGGCCAGGCTGGAGAGGGGTCAGGCTGGGAGCGGGGTCTGCTCCAGCCCCTGCGGCTCGGAGAGCGGCCATCCCTGGCTCCAGGTAGCTGTGCCGTTGCAAGGAGGAGCCCCGACGGCCCCTCTGCCCCGCATCCCCCCTCCCTGGTCCCCTACCAGCCACTTCACTTTCCCTGTAGCTCTGCTGACCTGCCATTCGTTATAATGCCCAAGCCAAAGTAGGAGGTCAGAGCAGGCTGGCCTGGACATAAATCAGCTCCCTATGGGCAAGGAGACGGGGGACGGGAGCCACAGGAGCCTGCCACGTGCTGCGGGACTCCCCTGTGCTGTGCTGTGCTGTTGTCCGGGGATGAAGGCCTGATCCCCTCTTCACGGCCAGCCTCACGGCCAGCTKCCCCCCATCACCCCCTCCCCATGCACAGGGCTCAGGAGGGCCACAAAGACAAGGGTCTGTGCTGCTTTGAAATGCAAACGGGGTTGCCTTCCCCCAAATCCTGGACTGCACTGCAGAGAGAGCCCAAGGCCTCCTCAAGGTGGAGGGAGGCGAGATCTCCYGCGAGCTACCTGCTCGGGGATTTTTGCCCCGGCCCTCGGGCAGGCAGATGTCATGCTTCATGAGACACCGTGTGAGAGGAGGTTTTCTCGCCGTCGGCTTTCGGTTGGCCCTCACCGCAGCCCCTGCCTGGGATCTCCATCCCAGGCCATTTCAGCCTCTGCCGAGCCACGGGGGGGGGGACGGGGAGGCTTTGGGCCGTTCCCGTGGGGAGGCGAGCACACCTGGGCTGCCTCCTGCCCCTGGAAGGAGGAGGCTGCGAAGGGGGAGCCGTGCTGATGGGAGCCGGTTCCTCGCATCGGCTGCCCAAAGAGACGTCAAGGATGAAGCTGACCCGATGCATCTGGCTTGTGAGCTAGGACCAAGCCAGCAACGACAGAAGCTGAACCTTCCCCCTGGTGGGGATAACAAATAGTGACACCTAAAAGCAGTAACAGAGCCTCAGATACCTGCACCTGCCCGGTGCTTTTGGAAATGGCACAGGCAAGGGAAAACAGGGAGCCAAGCAGTGGGAAGCGGGTCCTGGGGTAGCTGGTCAGGGGGAAATCCAGCTGCAGGAGCGCTTCGTGGCCAGGCCTGGTCACGGGGGGACAAGGGACATAGCAGGGTTCAGGCAGAGGGAAGCAGCTCCCCCAATCCAGCATCCCGGAGCAGAGGGCCAGGAACAGTACCAGAGGGTCCCTGCTTTGGCCTCACCAGAGGAAAGGTGTCCGGGCTACGGGCAGGGGAACCCACCATGGCTGCAGGAAAGCTGCCGGCGCCGGTTTCTCCCAGGGAAGTCGGGCAAGCCTCTGGAGCGCAGCGGCAAGGGGGGGGAAGTTGCATGCAGACAGGAGGGCTGAGGCCCCTAAGAGCCTCGAGGGGGGCAGAGGACCGGCTCGAGAGGTGCCCGCAGCAGTGTGGGAGGTGAGGGCTGGCCACCGCTCTCCCAGGTGTGCTGCACGGGTGCGTGTGTGCTTGTGTGGGTGTGCGCATGGGTGTGTGGGTGGGTGTGCGGGTGGGTGTGCAAGGGCGTGCAAGCATCCAGCAGGCAAGGTGTGAAAGGGCCGGGAGGGACCGGGATGCTTGCGTGTGCAAAGCATGAGGGTCGGGGCCGGGGGGGGGCACCCATGGGGCTGAGGGCCCGTCCTGCGAACGTGGGTGCCTACCTCCTGGGGGATGATGAGCCTGGGTGCAAGCTGAGGGTCTCTCCCAGGCCGGGCTGAGCTGCCCAGGCTGGAGGGCCCTGCGGCACCAGGCGCCGGGCCGCTTCCAGCCCGCCGAGCGCCGCCGTTACCCAGTCCTCCAGCTCCCTCTGCTGCCGTCTCGGCGGTGAGGACGGCGGCTGCGTGAGCCGAAAAAAGCAGGGCTGGAGCTGCTCGAGCAGCTTTGCAGCCACCTAGAGCCCAGGGGTCCCYAGCAAGGCCCTCGTCCCACGGGCCCCGATTCACGCCTCCGCGCGCGCTGCAGAGCCGGGCCCCAAACGAAAGGTGTGCAGCGAGGGCAGGCAGGCACCTTCTCCCGGGAGCAAGGCAAGAGCCGAAGCCTCTCTGGCCCGGGAAGAGCCGGGCACGTGCGAAGCCGCACGGGGCCCCGAGGAGGCAAGCAGGAGCCGGGGTTTGCTTTTTCTCACAAGAGCTGAACYGCAGAGGACGAAGCCACGGCCAGCACTGCTGGCAGCCCTGCTCCAGGCACGCGCTGCCTCATTTCCACTTTGTTTTTTTTTTAATTTTTTTTCCCTTTTTGCTATTTTTCACCCAATTTCTTAAGGAAACGTGAATTAGGGGAAGAGACAGCATGCTCATATCTGTCTATTGCTCCTCAATAACTTCCAAACTGTTGGCTAAGTTCAAGCCAACTGGACAGTTCTGCGACCGTCGGGAAGCTTGGTGGCTGGCTACAGCCCCCAAAGGCAGATCCGCAGCACGAGCTCAGCCTTGGTGTTAGACACTGGAGACCCCTCACCGGGGTTCCAGCTCCAAAAATACAGGCATTTGTAAACCACACCATTCAGATTAGGTGATTTTTTTTTTCTCTCTGGGTAGACACGTGTGTCCACACACGTACACTGCGACTGTCAGGAGCTACAGCACCACCAGTCTATTTCTTTTTAAAACGCGACATAAGCAAGTAAATTATCCCCAAGTAACACATTTACCACGAGAGGGGAAGGATCGGCGCTATCGCTGCAGCCGGAGCAGGAACGCCTGCCTCCCATTTCCCGTGGTGACGGAGAGCCTGAGTTATGGCCCTGTTGGAGAGACAGCGGGTTTGTAAATGCCTCTGTTTGTGCTGTTTTCCAGCCCAACAAGAGCCCATCGATCACCAGGGCAGAAGTAAATCCTGTGAAGAGAAGCRAAAGCAGGAAAGGCTGAGACACACGGCCACCACTGCGCATGGACAGAGGCTGGCTTGTCCTCATGGGATGTGCTTGGGTCTTCTCCAAGCCTGCTCCCATGTAGGGCATGCTGGACATGTCTGACCTCCTTGTCACTGTTGTGTCAGAGGATGAAGGTCCCTATGCCAGGGTCCCTACGCCACGTGTGTGCCTTGTGGCACATATATTTGGAGTGAAACAAGGCTGCTTTGGGGGTGAATATCCTACAGAGCAGGACAGGGGAGCTGAGATTTTCCACCTGATCATGGACTGCTGCAGGGCTGGACCAGAGGAACCAGCAGATGGACACGTAAATGGGCTGAGGAGCAGCCAGCATGGCTAAGGGTTCAGCTTTACAGAGCCAAGAGCACCAACAGCTCTTATTCCTCCAGTACCTGCTATGCCAGAAGGGCTGTGCACAGAGAAATGACTGTTCCAGGTCCCTGCAAACAACCCTTCTTCCCTTCCCTGATTTACTGTCCAGGTATCCAGAAGGACAAGTCCAGCTGAAGGACTGGGCTGTTAGCTGGCCATGTCTGACAGCCAATAAATGATACCAAGGCTCCTTGGGAACCAGGATGCTGTTTGCCAGACACCTGCCCAAAGAGCAAACTGTCTCCAGAAATACAGGGCAGAAGGAAACTGAGGCACGGAGAGGCAGCATACCAAATCGAGATGTCCTGGGCTTGTTCTGGAGCCTCAATACTAGGCCCTTTTGGGGGAGCTCAAGACCAGCTTTTTTGCAACCTCAAGCACTCGCTGTAGCTTAACCAGTGTTGAGACTCGTGTGAGTGATGTACAAACTGTTTTGAGTGAATTTTCCCCCAAGAGACAGGCAAAGGGTGGGCCATTTGAATACCGTCTGAGACTAACCTGAAAATCACGGGGACTTGTTCCTGCCCAGTCCCATGCTGCTGGACCTCTGCCACAGCATCCCAATGACACAGGGGCCGCAGAGGCAAACCCAAATGGATGCTCAGTGCCGGGAGCTGCAGCGAGGGTGGAGGAGGCATCTCATAGCACCATGGGAACATGGTAGACACTAGGGTCATTTCAGACCTCCCCCAAAAAAGCCATTCCCTAGGGCTGTGTAGGCCCCCCCCCCCACTCTCACCTGGGTGGACCTTCCTCCAGGCGGAGACCACCAGTACCTGGGAATGGAGACTGGGATGCTGAGCAGCAACGCCAGGAGCCGATGCATCCCCTGCTCTGTCCCTCGTTCCCACTGCCCAGGCAGGGAGCTCTCTGGCTCTGCACACCACAGCTCCAGGGATGCCCCACAGGGCCTGTCCCCCCTCCCCCMGCAGGTCCCACACACCCCCTGCCTGCGCCCCAGCAGCCCTTGCCTTGCACTCCATGCCGCACCGACATCGCCCGGCCATCAATAGCGCTTGCTTAATTAATTTGATGGGAACAGCAGGGACCGCACTTTGCATTTAGTGAACTTCGAGAACTTCCAACCTCATCTTCATAATTGGCCTCATAAATTTGAGGAAAGAGAGAAATCAGCAAAGCCAGAGGAGCGAGGGAGGGCGGGAGAGGCCCAGCACGCGGGAGGGCGGGCGAGCGCGTGAGAAGTGACTCTATTTGGTGTCCTTATTTAATTTTATTGCACAGATCCATCTTCGCCCGCCCCCTCCCTACCTAGCTCTCTCTCTCCTGCTCTCCCTGCTGGGTTCACCTAATCATGATAAATTCATATTCATTTCCCTGCCTGCTCCGGCGGGGGGGAGCAGCTCCGTTACATTTGCCCGGCCATGCTGCCATTAGCAAATATTTACTCATGAATATCAAGTGCCACCGTTACAAGCCAGAACGCCCCTTCTGCAGCCCTTTTCCCCCAGCCCAAAGCCCTCTCCCACCCCTGCGCTGGGGCTAGCACGGGGGTTGGAGGACRGGTGCCCTCCCCACGGGAGAGGGACCAGGGGTGGGAAACGCTGCCTAATGGCTAGCGCTGCAAGGACTTGCCTGGGCTTTTTCTTCTTTTTACCCCTGGGCCTGATGTGGGGGGATTTGCCTGCAGCCCCCGGTCTGTGCCCATGCTGGGGAGGGGCACAGGGCAGGGCTGGGTGCGGGGTTTGGGGGTGGCAGCAAGGGGCTTCGCGGCAGGAGCTGAGCGCCTGGCCCCGCTCCCCATCTTCCCACTCGCTCTCGAAGTGCTGCTGTGTTTGGGTTTATTTTTAATTTTCAGGATGATCAGACTCACAGCCAGGGAGGGCAGGAAGGGGGGGTGCGCTGGGGACGGGGAATAGCCGGAGCCCCTTCCTGGGAAGCAGCAACCAGGTGACAGCCCATTAGAGATGCCTCAAACCTTCGCTGCTCACCCTCCTGCACCCATGCCGGGGGCTCAGCACCTGCAGCCACAGGCCTCCTCCCAGGCACCCGGGGAGGCCCCATCCCTCCAGACCCCGAGTCTTGTACCTTCTTTGCACACATGGTGTCCCCAGTGATGCGCTCCACAACCGACCCAGCCTGACTGCTCCTTTGGAGGGGTCTGGGGACAAAACACCATCAGTAGAGGGGACAAGTCAAAGACAGCAGGGCCATGTCCCCCTGCCTGCACCCAGAGGTCTCTCACCATCCCCTGAGGCAGTTACACCTTCTCAGCATCCCTCTGGATGCTTGAGGTGCCATCGCATCAGCTCCTGCTCCCTTCCCTCCTCCAGGTCCTTTGGGGATGGGCTGTCACCCTCCAAAGGCAGTGAGGGAGCATGGCTTTGCTTTACACCAGCACTAAAAGCCACCCAAGGGAGATGACCCTCATCCTTGGCCCACCAGAGGCCATTGGCCCTCTGCCCCCTCAGCAGCTCTTGGGCAGGGATTTGGGGGGCAGGAAGGCATGCACAGACAGCAGGCCCCTTCCCTGCCAGCCCAGGGGGCCGGCTGGGCTTGTGGGTGCCCCCCAGCAGCCTCCCCTTTATAGGCATGCACTGGGGTCACTCAGGTGCCAGCTTCACTGCAGCAGAGCCCCAGCCCTTGCTGGCTGCAGAGAAAGGGGCGTTTTGCCCCCCCCCTCCACCCACTACCCCCCACACAGATGAAATCCCCCTTTGGGGGGTGTCTCTGCCATCTGTCCCCAGCCCGGGGAGGGCTGAGCATCACCAACCTGACATCCCAGGATGAGAGCTGGGGCACAGGGTGCAACCCTGCAGCATGAATTCTCCTTTGGGCTGAATCAGGGTGGGCAGAGGGGCAATTTGGGTGAACAGCCCTGCTTCTGAGCAGCCCCAGCCCCACACCTCCCTGCATCTGGCCTCCCCTCTAGTAAAAGCAGTGCTAACAGCAGGGCCAAGGCTTTGATGGTGCTGCAGCAGCCATTCTGGGCCACAGCGGGTCTGATCCCCCTTCATCCAATCCAGCCCACCCCCACCTCTTCTCATAGGCCTCTGCCCTGGCCTCTGCCCACCCCGGCAGCTGTCCTGGACCCTCTCCAGCTTCTCCATCTCCCTCTTGAGCCCATCCTTCTTGCTGTTCATCTCTATGCACGGAGCCTACAACCAGCCCAGACCCTTTGATCTTCTAGTCCATCCCCTTGGCTTCCAGGCTGTTCAGATTCCCCTGGTCAAAGTATTTCTATGGTTAAGAGGCCGAGCTGCGCCCTAGGTTCAAAACAGGAGACAAAGCAGCAGACAGTTCCCATACACCCTAATATTCRACACCATATGGAAAGCTGACAGCAATTCCTTCCTGACCACGCATCCAGAGGAAGAGCCTGGCTCAGAGCTTAGGGATTGCTCCCTTCTCTGGGCTTCTGCACAACCAGCCCCAACTCTGCCACATGGCCACCTGGATGTCAGGAAAGAGCCAGGTCCTGCTCTGCCTGGACAGACAGAAGTGGTGACCCAACAGCATAAAGGTCTCCACTGYGTTGACCCAGCCTGCACCCAGAACAGGGAGCTGGGCCAGCACAGGAGGGGCTCCTGGCCAGGCAGAGGGAAGAGTCCCAACAGTTGCAGGGCAGAGAGCAAAAGGACAGAGAGATATCAGGGATAAAAAGATAAGGAATTTATTATACTTCCATTTTCAAAGCACCAAGACATGCCAAAAGACATTCATTTCCATCAGATATTCGGGAGAGCGGTTGGGCTGACAAAAGGCACTGCCTGGGGTCGAGGCCTCCCCAGCAAACACCCCAGCCCCACTGCCGGTGCCCAACAGCCACAACTGACAGCGCAGAGGGAAACTGAGCAAAACCGCCAGGTTTAATGCGCTCGCGCATGCCCTGGCAACAAACTCACAGCTTATCACTGCATGTGACAGGCACAGCAGAGTACACGGCGGGGGTGGCCAGGTGCCCCACAAGACAAGGGAGCAGGAGGCCAGGCCAGGCCCTGGTGGAGACCGGGCCCTGCAGTCCCACCACAGAAACACCCACCCTTTGTCCGACACCTCAGAGCGGCACCTCTGCCAGGAGGAACCACTGCAACACCCGTAACAAAGACCAAGCACCGAAAATATCTAGGAAATTCATCTCCAGAACATAAAAATAGTTGAGGTTTTCTGAGGAATAAAATTCACTCCCTTGGAATCAAAGGGGTTAGCGCGCATGTACATTTATGCGCACACACACACATGCATACACACACACACACACCTTTTCTGATCAACAAAGCACAGGTGACTCTCTGGCCTCCATACGTATAAAATAGGTAAACTTTGCCCAAATTAGAACCAGCTCCTCATGCTCATCTCTGCCTCCCCTCGCCTCCATGCCTCGTACACACAAAACACACAGCCCTGCCAGGTTACATTCAGTGCCGTCACATTCAAACCCTTCCTGAGCACAGCTCCCCCGAGCCACGAGGTTCACATGCCCCCTCCTGCACTGAGAGGAAAGGGGCAGCTGCAGAGGCCTCGGGCCTAGACGGGGGGATCACAGCTCTCTGCAGTGCAGATCCCCAGCACGCGCTGGGCTGGGAGCAAGCAGGCAAAGCACGCCGAGGCCCTAYGCCTCCCCCAAGCCTTACCTAGCACCGGGGGAGGCTGGTGGCAGTCACGGCAGCCCAGCCCATGCAGCGAGACCCACCAGAGGGACACGAGCCAGCTCAGATGGAGGGAGGACACAGCAGCAGCACAGGGGGAAGCTTCGCAACCTCTGCAGTAGCAGCTGCCAGMAGCACTGAGAAGGGGGAAGGCCTGTTTCAAGACCAGGCCAGACCCCTGCTGCCTTTATACACGGCTCAGGCCAGAGATTTTCAGGCAGAGAGAGATGAATCCCACTTCCTCCGTTCCCATGCACCGAGAGGGGTCAGATCTCAAGGCTCTCCAGCCCAGCCTTCTGAGGCTTCCCGGGGATACATGGGAGAGCTGCGCTAGGGTAGCTGAAGAGCAGCAAGTCTCTTTGGCAGCCAGGCTCTGCCTGAGAGCTGGGGGCCCCAAAGCATGCATGTAGCATCAGGCAGCACTTTCCAGCATGGTCTCAGCCCACGCCCTCTGCTGGGTAAAGTCACAAAGCTCTGCTAGCAGCAAGGCTTCGCGCTAGTGCGGAGCCCGTTTTGGGGGGGACACAGCCAGTAGTCAACACAGTGCAGCACTGGGGGAATCAGCATCCTTCAAAACAGTGGCAGTGCAGTAGGCACAGGGTGCTGGGTGACAACAGTGTGTCACCAGTCCCGTTCTGAGGGCTCCCGGTAAGGCAGCCCCAGCTGAACAAAGACGTCTCTTTCAGTAGGGGTATGCAGGATATGGCCAGACCCCACCTTAACGCCGCGAGGGCCTCGCACCACTGCTGAGCTGAGGGCATGCTCCGACAGACTCATGCCCTTGGTCTTGGCCAGGGCCCGCATGGAGCGGTTGAAGTGAGCYGAGCCGGTGAAGTAGAGCAGGGCACAGGCGAACTCGCTGTAAGGCACCACGATGATGTCCAGGCGCCGATGACGCTGGGCTGGCCCGGGGAGACGACACACCCCCAAGTACTTCTTTTGATCGCCGTTGTCCTCCTGGCTCACCAAGTCGTCTGTGAGGAAGCCTGGGGAGAGGGAGCAGACACAGAGAAGGGGCTGAGAGGCAAAGACTGACCCCCCCAAAGCTTCCCATAATCCAGAAAGCAACTGAAGTGTCCCATAATGTGCTGCAGGGTCCCCAAAACCAGCCTCAGCTCTGACAGCCCCACACAGCTAGGAGAAGCTGTGTTGAGCTGCAGCAATACTCCCTCCTTAATGCTGGTTGGGGAACTGCCACCGGAACAGGCCAGGAGCCAGGCACAGTACTCTAAGGATTTACAACATATCCTGCCTTTCGGGAAACCCATCGCCTGCCCCTCAATGGATGCCACTCACTTGTAGCTCAGACCTCATTGCCTCCTCAGCTCCCGCTTGCCCATGCTGAGGGCTGCTTCGGGCATCCTGTGCCAGCCCCCAAGTCCTCTTACCGCTCCTGCGGAGGCTGTCGAGCAGCTTGCTGAACACCCCACGGTGAGACTGCCCATCGGGGTGAGTGACCAGCACATCCACGTCGCCACAGGTGGGCTTCCCCCGACGGTAGGAGCCACATGCCACACACACAAGCCCAGGGTTCAGGGCCAGGGCTGCTTGTCTGACCTTCAAGAATAGAAAGAGACGGATGAGGAGTTCGAGACCAGGTGTCTTCATCCCTCTCTTGAAAATTATCTTGCACCCTCCCTCGTACCCTACCCTGCAGCTCTAGGGCCTCCATACAGAGCAGATGCTTAACAAACAGCAAACTGCCCTGGAAAGGAAGCCAGCCTGCTACCAGGAACCACATGAGCTTGGGTAGCTTCCACACAGTTCTGCCTGGCCCAGAGCCATACAATACAACGGTCTACTGTGATGCTGCTATGAAGCTGACCATCGGTCATTGGGCCAAGCTTGAGAGATGAAGCAACACTGAGTTGGCAGGGTAGGGCACAACCTGCCAGAGGCTTCAGTCTCTGAGAAAGCAGGAGGGCAGAGGATTTTCAGCTCTCCTTGTGGGCCAGGAGGGCAAAGCTCCCGCTGGCCACAAGGAGAATCAGCTGAACATGAGATGGTCGCAGATCCCTGAAGCAGAGATGGGTTCAGAGCAAGTCTCCTCAGCAGGACCCAAGACAGAAGAGAATCTGCAAGCGCCCCTTGGACTCCACTCCTGCCTGGGTCTTTGCCTTTGAAGGAGAGCTAGGCTTCCTAAGGAAAACCACAAACATCCCAGCATTTTAGACTGAAAGGATGCCAACCAGCCATATATAATCAGATCTTTCCATAATGCAGCCACCTCTGGGCTGGACCCCAGCCCCCGTTCTGCACAAACTGCTAGTTCTGATGGCTTCATTCATTAAATGCTTGAGAAGGTCCTCGGGCAGCAGCAAAGTATTCCCTGTCTGATTGTGCCAATCACCCTGCTGGCAACAAATAATTAGGGGCCCACTGACGAGGCCATCACAGGGGCTGGGGTTCAGAAAGGCTGTGTCCATGCCCACAGCCCCTTGTCACTCTTTAGGATCATCCTTCATTAGCAAGAGATAAAACCATTAACCTTTGCCCCAGAGGTGCTCCAAAAAGCCACAGGCCTTTCTCATGCGGAGCAACTCCTCCTCTGGTGCCCTTGCCCCCTTCTGACTTTAAATGAAGATTTCTAGAAAACTCCCAGCCCCACCCCAGAGCCTAAAAGCTCCTCAGATCTCCCTGTGACAGGCAGCACAGACAGTGACTAATCCCTTATTCTCTCTCCTGGGCCTGGATCGGAGGTGTGTGCGTGTGTATGGAGGGGAGCACAGTAATCCCATCAAGCTAACAATAGACCCACTCCCAAGAGCCACCTTCTCGACCCAGCCTGCCTGGGAAAAGGACCACTCACCRCTGAAACGGCTAATCCGGCACACGGGACTGACACCCCAGCAGGAGCCTGGCAGGAGGGTATTCTTCGTGGCCAGGCCCTGTGGCCGAGTGACAGTGTCACGCTGGCTGCTGCTTCCATGGTGATCAGAGAGCACGGGGGTAGCAATGACAGTCTCCCCTAGCTCTCTGTTCACATTAGGGAACAGTGGCTTAGCACCCCATGACCCTGAAGCATCATGGCTTACTAGAGCAAGCAGCACCCATTTGCAGCCTGAACCCCCTTTGCTTCCAATTAGGACACCCCTGTTCCGACACTATGCTTGACAGCCAGCTCACAGGGTGCTCACAAAGTGTTCACAGCTTCCTTTGGAGAAGCACCATGGAGACAGCTCAGGGGCCTTGGCTGCAAGCCAAGGTATCTCAGAGGAGATGAGGGACAGGGAAGGGAGCTGGGTACCTGGTCATCCCACCATGCCAATGCAGCCTTTTCCAAAGCAGGGGCAGGGTGTGGAACTGATGCCCAGGAAGTATCCTCCTCCTTGCCAGGCACTCAAACTGAACCTTCCTACTAGTAAAGCAGGTGCTTTTTGTGCCCATGTCCAAAAAGGGTCCCCCGAGACCTGACACCACTCAGAGAAGGTGCTGGAGAGCTCAGCTCTAACAGCGAGGGACCCATCCACAGCCTGCATCCTCCCRTCAGAGCCCAGCAGTCACTGCGCTCTGAGGTGCTGGGGCCAAGCTACTCACAGTCTGTTCTATTTCTGCAGCTTCCTCTCGAGGCATGCGCTCCAGGAAATCCGCGTAGTGCTTCAGTCCCACGGCTTGCTGGCTGGTGAGAGATGCCTTGGTGCGGATATCATCCAGTGTCCGGAAGCCCTGGTTCAGATCGTGTGATGATACTCAGACATCTGCTGAGACTCTACTCCAAATGCTTTCAACTAAGATTTGAGGGAATTATATTCAACCTTTCTCAAGTCCAGGCTAGTGACAACTTCTGAGATCACATCATTTATGGTCTAGTTCCTAAGGAGAAGGGATTTAAGCAATCCCACTACCCATAGGCACCTCTAATCTCCACCCCACAATGACTTTGAATCTCAACTAAACCTGACAGAAGGGTACTGTTCTTAAGGCATGGTGTTCCTACAGCTTGCTGGAAAACAGGTGATGCAAGTAAAGGAAAGTATACAGTGTGAACACAACCATATTTTAGACAACAAAGAATCCAATCACAACACCAAACACTACAGAAAGGCAGGTTTCATTAACTCTGCTCAGAAAACAAACTGTTTTTAGAGAAAGAGCCCACCCAGTGGGCTGATCGCTCATGTGACCAGCAGCTACAGCAGCCAACCGGCCAGCACACCAGCAACTGGATCATGAGCTTTCATGGCCAAGATGTCCTTGTCCAGGGCTGGCTCTCAGCAATGTCATTGCTACGCTACTTGAGCGGTGCAAGATGAGCTCCAAGCAGTGATGCTAACCAAAAAGGCACTGTGCTCCCCATCTCCCTCTATTGCACATCTTCATCCTCTACCCCCCTCCCCATCCAAACTCAGCCCCAGGCACATGGGTTTCATTTTCCACTGAACACCCCCACACTGGAACCAAGCCTCGTATTTCCACCTGTAAAACCAGACCCAAAGCCCATTCCTGAATATTGGCCACCAGAAATTATTTGTGATGGCAATTCTCCTGTTGTCAGAAGTGGTTTTATAAGCCATAGTCTGGGAACCTCTTGTGTAGGCACTAAACTTACCTGTTGGTACCACATCTGGGCTGTCTTGACCCCTGCTCCCCAAATGTTGGAGAACAACTCCAGCACGGGCACATTCTCGCTGATGTGATCCAGCTTGCGCAGATGCCCACTCTCCAAGATCTCCAAAATCTTCTCTGCCATCCGCTTCCCAATCCCAGGAATTTTACAGGCTTCCTACACAAGGAACCAGAGGAGTTAGTGGCAAAGTGAAGGCCACAGACAAGCTGGAAAGCTGTTATCCACTCAGAGCCTGGCTACTCATCTGAACAGTAACTGATAAGTGGCAGGACTAGTTCTGTGTGCTGCTGTCCTCTCTGCACCAGCCTTACATACTCAATGCCAAGTGGAGAAAGACAAGCGTGCGGAAGAGSACTGAAACACTGACACACCTAATGGCTGGACCAACGCAGTCAATCAGGCCCAGGTCCACCTTGTCTTGTATACTGTCTCTAGCGCTTGCCGTCTGGTGATGCTTGAGGGGAAGGCGTAAATGTCCCTGCATTGCGGCAGGGGAAGGCATTTCCTTCATGGGCGCTCAGATCTGGCCTTAAAAGGCTCAGACTCTACTTTTCTGGTGATCTGAAAACACTGCAGGTGGTTAATGAATACAACTTGTACTGGCTACACAACTTTCATCAAAACCCTCCCAGCAGGGAACTCCCAAGGCCTGAAAATAAGCTATTCCACAACGAGAAAAAGGGAGGGATTTGGCTCAAAACAGAGCCAAGATGCTAGGTCCATCTCCCTGCTCCACCATTCTGGGAAGGTGTTTTACCTGGTAGGAGGTGACCGGTTTGTGGTAGCTCTTGAGCGCATTGATGGCTTTGGAGTAGCCCAGAGACCTCCACTTGTCTCCCTGGACAGAATAGGCCTTTGCCAGCACTTCCAGCTTCTCTGTGATACACTGGTTGTGATTCTCCTTCTTGCTCTTGGAGGACTGAGCACAAACCCACTTGCTGACAGGCTGGGCCACTGTGGAAGAGCTGTCACTAGTCTCCTCCGATGATTTCAGAGGGTAGCAGCCAGAAATCAGTGCTTCCAGATCTCCCTGGGTGACACTAGCGTCTTCTCCTTCACTGTCTTCATCATCAGAGACTTTCTTTAGGGAAAGGTAGAAAAGTAGCCACATGAGAATAACTGCATGCCTTACATATGTCCCCTTGGCACAGGGTACTCCTGGGCATTAACCAACTTCCAAGGCACGCAATGCTCAAACTGCAGTCTCTGGAAGTTCTTGGTTACATGCACACCACAGATCCTAATGCCTCCAAGCTTGGTAGGCATCCTTTGAAGCTACATGCGCATCTGACGCRCAAAACGCAGGAGACAGAGACTGCTGTCCAGCTGTGATCCAAATACATATGCACCTCCTATGGCCAAGCCTCTGAGACCTAACTGAGGTAAGACACTGGTTAAATGAGCAACAGTTGCCAAYAGCTTGGTATGACAATGCTGAAATCCATCCTGGGGACTCCTGACTCCCTATTCCCACAGGGAAACCTTTCGCTGGTCTGGTGGCTGCATGCGCACACCTCTCACACTCAGACTCAACATATTCCACCCCTGACACAAATCACAGGAGATATGTGTTGAACTCTGTTTACATGTTACTGACTAAAAATTTTACCAGGGTAGTAAATAACCACCCCCCATTTTTCCCCATGGCTATCTGCAAGAGAAAAGGGGGAGGGAGGAGTGAGACAAAGGACTCCACATTCCTCAGTGACAGAAGAAAGAACCAATGTATACATTTGCTGATACCCTCAGCATTAGGATGCCTCTGTGTGGACTTAAAAAAAAAAACAAAACAAAACCGTAAGCCTTGGCTTCAGGTAAGGAACAAAAGGGGATAGAAGTGGGAAGCTGAACAGAGGCTTTGTAGCCTGCTTTGCTCACTGGGGTTCCCCTCTCTCCTGATGTATAAACACATGAGCTCAAGAACAGCCAAGAGCTCCTCTACTGTGAAAGCAACTTCGAATCAGCCCTGCAGTTACATGTGGCACAGAAGTCCTGTTATGAGTTTCTGATGAGTGTCAGCATGACTAAGGCAGAGCCAGCCTCTGGTTCTGCTGGCTGGGGAGTCTGGCTGTCTCCAGACAATTCCTGCAGGATCTGCAAGATAGAGCTGAAGTCTTTAGGGAGAAGAGACAGGATRTTCATTTGCTTTCCCTTTTGTAACCTTGTTTTACAAACTCTGCAAAATGGGTCAGACTGAGACTTTGACAAACTAGTTTTATTCACCTTGAAACTTTGTACGTGTGACTCCCTTAGGACACTCTTCCCTCTGAGGGCCACAAAGCCTTAGAGTAGGCAGACTGGCTAGCAAGTGCCTTAAGAGCATTTAAGGAGCACACRACCCAGCACTATGCAGATGTCTCCAAAGTCGGAGCATGCAATTCCCACTTTCTCAGACAGCAGTGTCAGAGAGGTGAAATGGCACACAAACCCCAGAATCTCCATGCTTTGCCAAAGCTGATGGATTCCTTACAAAAACACATGCAAATTCAACTAGTCCTGTGAGCTTCTAAGATACTTCCGGATCCTACAGCAGCTGACTGCCATTGTGTGCTAGAGCTGGGTGAGAATGGGATGTGCACGGTTTGTCTGGAGCAGAGCACAGGACCCAGGATAGCAGCTGAAGGCCAGCAGTTGAGGCAATACACCACTTGAGAAGGAGGCAAGCAGCTTGGAGCAACAGCCCCACAATTCAGTCAGTGAGTAACTGGCACAACTTGCAAATGCTGCTCTGCAGGAAACTACCGACTGGTAACAGGGTTCCCTCACAGAGAGCTCACACCCAAACACAGAACCTCCTGGAGCAGCCCTTGTTCAGTGTAAAATACCGGAACACTCACCGTATCCTAGAGAACAACATCCACCCAAGCTAGAAGAGACTCTGCGCTTAAATGAAGGCTATTTCCAAGTTAAGAGTTCAGCTTCAGCTTTTCTGCTGTAGCYAGGTCTTAAAAGCAGTTGGTACTGTCTTTAAAGTATATTCAGTGGATTCCTCTCTCCTCCCCAAATTTACCTTGTCCTAAGCTTGGGCCAAGAGATTTTGCTCCAGGGTCTACAGATGGTTCTGTGCATACTGCACATACTAACCACRGAAAATATCATTGTTTGAAACAACTTAAAAGAAAAAAAGCAATAAGGTTTCACACCGACTCTAACTGCTGTCCGACCACTAAAGTAAATGTGAGCAGAAAGCAAGGCAGCTGCCAYGGGACCTGTAAGAGTACAAAAGCCCTTTCCTTCAGTTAACGGTGAGATTCGTTAATAAAGATTGTCACTAAATTAACCAGAGTTACCAGAAACAACAAAGATGGGGTAACAGCAAAGGTGATGAAGAGATTAGAAAGCAGCAGCCAATTCTGCCTGTGACATGCTGGATAGTAAGTCTGAGAAGGGATCCCTCACACACACATTCAAGAGACAGGGAAAGCCCAAAACAAAGGAGCCCTCAGTGGGCTGCCAGCTAGGGAGTAACTGCAGGGTTTTATGAAACAGAATCAGCAGCTGTGATTTTGGAGCGTGCTGGCAAACACAGCATCAGAGCACTACGATACGGCTGCAGCTCTCAGAGGTCTGGGGTAACTTTGCTACAGATAAATCTGGATGATGCAACTCCAAAAAAAATTCAGCAAACTTGAGCAAAATGCAGAAAAAGAAAAGAAAGCTAATCTCAGGTCTGGAGAAGGTGACTCACAGCAGAGGCCACTAATAACCCAGCATGGATATTTTAAGCACAACACACAATCATTTGAGTGGCAACCTGATCCACTACACATGTGTCTGAGTGGGGTGCTTGCCAAGGAGCGGAGAATGGGTCAGCATGGCTCAAGCAGGAACACAAGATGAAATATCAGAGTTTCCTGAAAGGGAGATATTCTCAGACCGGGAATATTCCCCAAAAGGAGGCAGAGGAAACATGATCACCAGAGTGAGCCTTGGCCTGATCAAAGCACCAGGACTGCTTCTGCTGGAAATGTTTTGATGGAGACAGGAATTTAAGGAGTGTTTTTTCCACTTTTAACAACTAAAAGGGACAAAGAGAAGCAGTAACCATGTCCGCAGCCCAAATCCGCCAGCACCAATCCACTGAAATATCCAAACACCTTTACTTTGCTGAGGTATTCTGGCGTTGTAGCACTGCAGGGATGCTGTTAGCCAACAAAAGCAGTATGCAGGACCCATTCATAAGAACGGCCTGTGCTGGAAGCCTCACCTCAGCTGGCTGCTGCTGTCCAAGGATGCCCAGGGTTTGCRGCAAGGAATCCCCCAAGCATGCTTCAGCCTTCGGTTTCACAGCTCCCACGCCTGCCTGGGGCTGGATCTCTTTGCTAGCCAGGAGCTTCTGCTGCTGCTGTTTCTGCAGTTCTCCCTCCTCCAGGTACCTGCCATGGATCAGATGCCTTAGCATAGGAGCAGGAAGACTTCTCAGCCCCCAGGTGTTTGACTAGGAAATCCTTCCGCACTGTTTGGGGATGGAGGAAACAACCAATATGAATTTTGCTCTCTCAGACCACAGATTCATTACTCTGGTCTTGGCTCAATCACCCAGTTTCCATTCACTTCGCTGACCTGCAGCTTCCACTCCTATGTACCTCAGTATTAGACTCTTCCTCCAAAGCTCTGCCAATATGTTTTGATCCTAACCTGCAGCTGCCTGCTGCTCCATTCCTTGTTTCCTCGTGTGCCTAGTAGTCAGTTCTCTCTCTAATTTTCATCTGCAATAAGCAAGAAACAGCATTTAATTCTCAGCATTTCTAAAAAAAATCTTCTTGCTATYACTGATGGTTTAGGAAGAGGTGTCTTTAGCACCTGTAGCAAGCAATAGTACTCCTGTTAGCATTCCTGGGCTCTACTCCAAGTTCTGTTACCCCACAGACCAGCAACTAGTCACAAAGCCACTAAATTTCATGAACTGTATGGGGAGAAATTACTTTGAGCCATGCCCAAGGGACCTGTAATGAGCTGCAGTCTGAGATCTTGAGCAAAGGTGAAATACCAGTGCAGTTCAGTTTGGAATAGAGGCACTGTGGGGAAGAACGACAGCCTAGGATTTGCATACCTGCGAGGGATAAAGATGCTGTAGCCAGTGGTACTCAGCAGCTTCTGGTCTCTAATGCAAGCACTTAGCCAGGATGCCTTCACTAGCTGCAACCCTGAAGGTAGCTTGGGTAATTTAAGGAGCCGAAAGGCTCGATCACTGTCCATGTCTTCAGCCACAACGACATGCGTCACCTCTGAGCAGAGCTGGTTGAGGACCCGACCCCCGTTCTGGACAATTTGCTTGTGGAAGATCTCTGCCCTAGCTTGGCCAATACCAGCTCGCAACACGTAGGCGGTAACTGGTTTCAGCCACTCTGCTGAGGAAAAACATGGGGGCAAGAGGTCAGTGTGAGAGAAAGACTGTCCCAAAGCAGCCGGGCTACATATCTCACGTGGGACTCCTCGGGACCAACTGTGGCAGGCAATCTTTGAGGGGTGCCGGCCGCAGGCCTGTAGCTGGACACGCCAAAGCTTGCCAACCACGGCCTCTATAGGAAAAGCACCTGGGCCAGAAGAAGCCTTTGGGACAACCGCACCTCCAGTTAACAACTGGGATACGAGCATTATATGCGCATCGTGGGCAGACTGGACTTACCCTCAGGCGCCCCTGTTACTTCCCCTTTTGTGATCTTTGGAGGGACGCTCTTGCACRAGTCATCCCTCATCTTCTTCCTCTTGGGAAAGGCTTTGACAATCCCTCGCGGCTCCATAGGCTGCGCACCGCTTCCCTGGGGGAGGTTAACGCTGCGAACGCCAGACACCGCTAAAAAAGATGAAGGTTGCTTAGAACAGTATCACGCGAGCAAAACAAGCCAAGCTTCGCTCGTTTGGCTCACGGTCTGTGTGGGCTTGGCGGAGGGGGGGCTTCTCGGCGCTACCTTCCCAAAACGCACGCCCTGAGGGAAACACCTGGAACACAGAATTTCAGGAGGATCTGAGGCAGAAACCGCTAGAAAGCCACTTAAGACGAACCTGCTCGAGTGCCCTGGAAACCACTAAAAGCAGGTGCTCGTGACTGGGGGGGGGGGACGACACGCACACTATTTTAACGACGGGGAGCTCGCTCCTTCCTTCGCTCCTTCCTTCCCTCCTTCCTTCCTTCCTTCCTTCCAGCCCGCCCCAAGACTGGATTTCGCCCGGATTTTTCCGCGAGGGAAACACCCCCGGCGGCAGCTCCGCGGCCGGCCGCCGCAAGGAGCCCCCAACCCGCCTCCAGCCGGGACCGCAGAGCTGGCAAAGGCCCCCCGCGCCCGGACGCCGCGCAAGGAGCCGCGGGGGAAGCCGCCGGCGGCCGCGGGGGCTCCGCGC
>NW_020449418.1:7585869-7679469 GCF_003343035.1 Apteryx rowi
GGGGGGGGGGAAGAGGGGGCCCTTCTAGGGGACAGGGCCACACACCCGGGGACGGGGCCCCAGTCTGGGGGGGACAGGTGCCCTGACAAGGGGGGGAAAGGGCCACACACCCAGGGACCAGGTCCCTGACCAGGGGACAGGGCCACACACCCGGGGATAGGGCCCCTGTCTGGGGGGGATGGGGCCACACAGCTGGGGACTGAGTCCCTTACCAGAGAAGAGGGCCATACACTAGGGGACAGGGGACCTGATGAAGGGACAAGGCCCCAGTCTAGGGGGGGGGACAGGGCCACACACCTGGGGACCGGGTCCCTTACGAGGGGACTGGGTCCCTGACAAGGGGACAGGGCCACGCACCCGGGGACAGGGCCCCTAACAAGGGGACAGGGCCACACACCTGGGGATAGGGCCCCTAAGAAGGAGACAGGACCRTACACCCAGGGGCAGGGCCCCAGACTAGGGGAAAGGGCCTCAGAGAAGGGGCCCTGTCTGCCTCCCACCCTCATCGCCCGCCTTGCCTCCAGGGAAGAGGAAGGTCCACTATCTGTTTGAGGATGGCAAAGAGATGGCTGAAGAGTAYGACATGAAGACGGGTCAGTTAGTGAGTAAGTGACGCTCTCCGTTGGTTCCTGGCTGCCGCAGGCTGGGGCATCTTGCCGTAGCAGGGTGACGCAACTGGGCACTGCTGTGTGCATGTGGCAGCAGGTCTGCGCTCGCAAGCCTGGATTAGTCTCAAGAGGAACCTCCTGATTAGGAACAAGTTGCTCCCAAAGGGCCCAGAGGACAATTCTGCCTGTAGCTCTGCTGAAATTTGTAGAGATGTAAATAAGGTCCAGCTTGGGCCCAGGGATCTCTCACTTCCACGGCATAGCAGACCTTGTTTTAGCCCAAGATCTCTCCCCGCTGTCACAACAGACTTGAAGGGACTGAATGGGATTGCCCCGTTTGTAGCATGCGCCAGGGTGAAATATGCTTTTTGGCAACTTCTGCAACYGCAAATAGGCAAGATGTCAGTTTGGGTCTTACCCAAAACCACATCAACTGAGGTGTGGCACCTGCTGCAAGCCCTCTGTGGGTTCAGCACTGACTAGCAAAAAAGAGAGATGCTCAGTGCCGATTTCCTGACTTTAGGAATTGGCCAGCTAACTGATCCACTTACACCTAAGTGGAAATGACTGGAATTAAGGGAAAAGGTGTATCACCTCAATGTGCTGGGCAACTTGATGGAGTACTTTTTATGGAATGAAATAATGAAAAACCTCCTTCTCCTTTCCACAGGTAGAAAATGGCGAGAGAAGAATGCCTTAGGGGGCTCCGGCAAGTGGCAGGTTGAGGTGGGAGAGCCAACCTCGCCGCTCGTGGGAACACTGGAATCAGAGCTCATAAAGGAAAGCAGCTCCAATGTATGTAAGGGGTCTGCAGGCACCACTCCACCTAGAAGCACCTAGCCTTGTGCTTGCAGCAGTAGCTGGTAGACTGCTGATCACTCACAGCCCCACGAGACAGCCTAGCCAGCTCAGCACTCTACTGCAAATCATCCCAGAAATGTGGGGCTGGGCAGAAAGAGGGCACAGCTTAGTTTTTTGGGGGGTCTTCAAGAGGTTTGTAGTTTCCTTAAGTAGAGAAACTGTCTACATTGCTGTTTCGGCTTCTGAAAAGTAGCCTAGAAGAAGGGCTGGTGCCTGGACAAGTGAGTGGATGGAAAGTAGGGGCAGCRATGATGAGAACATGACACATGCAGTGTGTAGCGCTGCCTGTTTCAGCTTCACATCCCAACAGCTTGCAAGGCAGAGGYGTTAGTCTCTGATCTGAAACACAAGTACAGACCTGCACAGCAAACTGGGACACAGCCAGGACCGAGTTCAGCAGGTCCCTAGGGTAAGGAGAGCTCAGTATGCAGTTGCCTGCGAGGAAGAGGCCCGGTTTCCATGTAACGCTGTCGTGCAAGACTCCCTCATTGAATGCTCTCAGTCTCCTACAAGCAGGGCAGGCAGTGAGTGCCCTGGGTAAAGGCCATGCCAGAGCAGTGCCAGCTCTAGGAGACTGATGCTCAGGCAATTTGAGCTTTYCCTGCTCTGCTCCAGTGTGAAAAAAGGGCTGCCCTGGGTGAAACCTCTCAAGACAGCACAGGAAGAAGGSCTAGGGAAAAGAGAGGACACAGCTGGAGGGGCCTTGCTAAAGGTACTTGTTTGCTGCAGCCTGTCTTCATGAGGAAGGATACCCTGACCAGCTTCCAGTGGCGGATCCRTAACCTGCCCTACCCCAAGGAAGTCTACAGTGTCTCTGTGGAGAAGGAGCAGCGCTGCTGTGTCGTCCGGACCACCAACAAGAAGTCAGTAAGGACAGCACTGCCAGTGCTGAGAGTCCCTTGGGGTGGGCTGGCACAGAGGACAGGCTAGTGATTGCACAGGGGATGTGTCATCTCTTGTCTTTAGGATCTGGTATGCAAGGACTGAGCAGCCACAGCCAGTACACACAGCTGAGTGTCTCCTCCTGTCTGACTTCCGCTCCCGGGTACCCCAGACATGTTTCTAGTAAAGCCCCTCAGCTCTGTGCTGACCTTCACAAACTGATCTCACAATTCCAGTAACACGGTGTTTGCTCTATCCTTTCACTGTCAAACATYGCTTCCATTTAAAAAAAAAAAAAAGAAAAAAGGACCCCCACCAACCTCTTGAAGCTAGAGCATGCAGCTCTGGATGGAGCATTTGGATGACAGTTTGATCTAATCATTTTTTGGAATGCATGGAGCTGTAGGATTCAACAGGTATAGCGTAAGTCATGTGGGCATCCAGGGAGACCTCCCTCTGTAAACCTGTCCTGTAGTTATAAGGCAAATGATACAATCCGGAGGTGGCAAGAAGAAAACTCAGAATCTTGAAAGAAAGCGCTACAGTATTCTACAGAAGGAAATTGAGATGGGAGAAAAAAAAAAAAAAAGCTATTAAACATCATCTTATACAGCGTCATCGCACAGCTTTACCCATGGAATGAGAGATGTAGTGTGCCTCAGAGCTTTCACAGCCTCAGTGAAATGAGCAGGCATGGGCTGTGGTAATGGGAAGGAATAGCAAGGAGGGATTATTAGGAGAACAAGGGAGGTTACTGGAAGATAAATGAATGCCATTTACAAACTGGGGTACTACGCCAATATGGAAAGGTGGGCAAGCTGCCCTCTGCTTGCCTTCTTTTCCCAATGTCACTGTAGAATAGAGAAAGATCAGTCATGGATAAAAACAACCCCAATATTTTCCAACTTGCTTCCCGCCCTCTTTAAGCTACTCCTTGTAGCTGGCTGTAGGTGGTGCTATTGGCAAAGAACTCRCTCCACTTTGGCCACTTAATGCCTTTCAGATACCAGAAACCACAAGTCTTTAGGTAAGGGTTTACCACATCAGAGGCAGTGACAAAGGGATGTTTGAACTCTGCACCTGAGCACACCTGGACACTTACAAGCAGAAGGAGGTTAGACAGAGGAAGAGGCATCTGTCCCATGAAAACAGCAAGCAGTTACAGCTCTACTCCAGTGAGATGCTGGCCTGAATCCATGCAGAGGGATTCACAGGGGAAGAGTGGCCATTTAGTARGGAGACCTATATAAACAGGACAAGTTAATGAGAATCTCATCAGCCATACATGGGTACCCATGGAGCTATGATAGGAAACGAGTATGTATCACAAACAGGCTTATCTACTCCCAGTCCTACTAGTTGTAGAGTGTATGTGGGAACTTTCTTGCCTGCTCTAAGATGCTCTAAGGTTATAATGTACCCACTGAGGTCATACCCTGCCTGACAAAGCTTTTTGTACTACCTTCTAGACCACAGTAGAGTCTCCTGACAAGCAGTACACACCTGCACACTTGTAGACTAGTGTGGGAGATAGCTGAAGAATCTGAAAGCTGCCCATGGCCTGCAGATGRAGGCTAAGGGCTTCTGGAATTAAAGCTGTAAAGTCACCTCTGTGCGACAAGAACCACCTGGCTGTCAGTAGGAGCAGGGACAAACTCCAGCACCAGAACACTTGGTGCAGGCTCCACGATATCTTAGGTCATTTCTCCTGGGTCTTGGCCAGGGCAAGGCACCACTCAGCAGCTAATTCCAAGATAGCAACAGAGGCATGGAGTCCATAGGGAGAGTGCACATYACTACAGGAGAGAAAGGAAGCTTCAGAGCCTCTCCAGCCCTTGGAAGTCAGCCACGTTGCTTCTGAGCAACAGAGCTGCACTGACCGCCAGCTGGAGGCTCAAGCAATGGGATGGGTTGCCAAGTCATTACCGAGTAGCTCAGTTCTAAATTCTCAACATAGCAGTAGCAGTTTTCCCTACAGGCTGATAAAAAGTGGGTTTCCGGTAGGAAAAAATAGAGGTGACTTCACATATGCACTGTGGATCTTGGGCCAGGAGCCAGGCTCAGAGTGCAGTACTGCCCTTGGCCATGGGGTGAGAGACGAGGGCAGAGAATCTGCCTGCCTCAGCAGGGATAACTACCCATCAACCGCTTCCCCAGCCTAGACAGGAGCTCTTCACTTCCACCAGTCACTCCCGTTCCCTCTGGCCACGGCAAGGGCTGCTCAAGTGGGATTTACTTAAAACCTCTTGCTGTAAAATAAATCCATTAAACTAAACTCTAAAAACAAACCCAGAAAGCCTCCTCCCCAAACGCCAAACCTGATTCAATTATTGTAGTGAGAGGCAGTGGTAATGTTAGGAGGAGGAGGGGGTGGCCAGGCAGATCTGGTTTCCTTTGATCTTGTCACAGATTTTAGTTTGAGGCCAGCCAAAGCCATTCTTCTCCCCTTCTCCTTAGTCCTGCGGCAGCAGAATGCTGCTGTTTCATTGATGACTCCCAAGGCCCTTTGAAACAGTGGTTTTTTTTCTGTGTACTGCTTTTTTTTTTTTTTGTCTAATCGGTAAGAAGTTAACACTTCCTTAACATGTCTTTGTGTTCATCTAATCTCTGCTGTTTAACCTTTGACATCTCCCTTATTATCCATGTCTGCCACCTTTTCCAAATACCGACAGCAGTGACAACACAGAACGGTTTGAGCCCTGCGGTAACAAGCTGCGTACATTCCTCCCACTGCACCAGGAGAGCCATTTGCCCTTTGTAGCTGTTTTCACCGTGACTTGGAAAATAAACTGCAATTTGGGCAGAGGTAGCTAGAAAGGCCAAGCTTCACACACAGCCAGCTGAATGGAGAAGAAACCCTCATGGCATGACAGCAGCCAGTGCCAGCTCCAGTTCAGCTCTGGGCACCTCAGTACTGACTACAGGCCAATTCCTTGGGGTGGATTGCCCACGGRAGTATTGGAAGAGTCTGCAAACCCAACTATGCCTCTAGGTGGGCATAGGACCACCAGCTAGTGTATTTGATGAAGCCCCAGAGAGAAGCAGGAGATACAGGTCAAGTCATGGCAAGGAATAAGGGTCTTGGCCAAGCTCAGAAACAGATGAAGAAGGTTCTGGTCGCAAAACCTTAGGAAACCTCTTAGCTGCCTAGGTGGCTTGTAACCCCTCCAGTTCTGCCTGAAACATAGCCCTTTCCTTCATATAGAGCAAAGCCCAAGGTTTGGTGTGTGGAGAAACGTGGGTTGGGTAGGGAGCTGGCAGAAACCTCTCTATCCTCTACCTAGATATGAGAGGTGATCAGGAAATGGGGATAGATACCAGGGAAAGAGCAACCAGGAGAGCTGGCTGGAGAGTGCAAAGCACCAGGACAGCCAGCAAGGATGTTGCATGGAAATGCTGTGGAGCAGTGGCTCAGGTGACTGTGAACAGCCACACCTGGAGCTCCATGCCCAGGGGTATGTCTTGAGCACCACAGAGGCATCAAAGCAGGAGGTGATCCAGGAAGCACAGTAGGAGCAAGCAAGGGGCCAAAGGATGGGTTTAAGGAGGGACTGCAACAAAAAAACATGCATCACCCAGGAAAGCAACAGCCATGGGGCACAAGGGCTTTGACAGCTGTTTTGGCAGGAGCTAATGGAAGCTGGTACTTATGGGGGATGAGAGGAGGTGAGCAAGGACAAAGACAAGGGACACCTTCCAGTATGGCTGAGTACTCTGTCCCTAGCTGTGCCTGCCTGGCACTGCTTGAAGGCAGGCTGGAGGAACCAAGCCCACTCCTGGAAACTAAAGCCATTCAGAACTTTGGAGGTTTGTTTCCAGTGCTCCCACAGCAGCCTGGGGGATCCAGCAGGCACACAGAATGGCACAGGGTCCTCCTGCCAACCCTGAGGGGTCCATTGCTACCAGCTACCATCCTGGGAGCTTGCCTGCTCACTGCAGACCCCAGTGCCCTGCTTGCATGAAATGAAGGCAGAGAAGCAACAGTACATCTTGCAAAGCAGCACTGCATAGCTGAGCACTGCTAGTAGGGGAAAGGGACCCCATGTTTCTTGTTTGTCTCTCTCCTCTCATATGCAGGTACTACAAGAAGTTCCCTATTACTGACCTGGACAGATACCAGCTCCCCTTGGATGCAGCTGCTCTGAGCTTCACCCATGCCAACAACACCCTGATCATCACGGTGAGATTTTGGCTACATGGAAAAGAACTTTGCCCTTCTCTTCATATCCACAAAGTTAAATTCTTACATACAGGGAAGCGAGATAGAGCAGGGAGATCTGCTGAGGGTCATTGATGAGCCCCCTTCTCTGTCAAACAGTCAGTGAGAGTTTCAGGTTACACTGGGCATGCTGACACTGGACAGGATATCCCAGGCCCAAGGAGGGGCCCTGCTTGCTGCTTAAGGTGATTTGCAGGTGGAAAAGTATCTGTAATGCCCCATTTTCCATGTGTCCAGGCCTGGACAAGCCTCCCCTCTCAGTAGCAGTAAGTTTCTCTTTTCTCAAAGCATACTTTTTCATGCTCTGTGCATGAGTGTTAGAGTCCAAAGGACTGCTACACTTCGAGGTTTCTCAGCGTTAAAATCCCTGCTGCTTTGTGCCAGAGAAGATGTACAAGGCAAAAGTTAGAGACTAGCAAAATAAAGACTTACCTGTTGGAAGGAGCATCCAGAGGCAGGTGGATGCTTTTCCGCAGCAGGTGCTTGTCTTCTCAAATGTAGGAGCTAGCTACCAAGAGAGCACCCATCCAAGGGAAGCCTCGCAGCAGAGCTGGGGGTGCATATGCAGAGGAAATAAGCCAAGAGTATCACCTTGAGCCCTTCTAAGCTCCTGCCTGTTACAGGCCAAACCCTTGCCAAAAGGCACCTGCATCCATTACTAAGCTGCAGCTGAGTGAGGGGAGTCTGAGGGGAGAACAGAGGAACTGCAACTCTTACTTCTCTGTCTGCCTTTTTTAAAATGTATGTTTATATGTATATAAAACGTGTGTATAACTAGCAAGCACACCAGGGATCTGCACAACACAGCTTGCCAGGATATTCCAAAGGTGTTGGTGGGTGCCAGGACTTCATAGTCAATGGGGARATGTTACTTGCACTGTAAAAGCTGCACCAGATCCTGGCAAACGTCCCTAACTTGAGAGCATCACCTCTCCAAACAGGTAGCTGATAACAGAAAGGCTTCCCCTGGTAAGAGAGCCCCAGCTGGGCTGGTACCACCTAGAAAGAGCAGCGCTAAAAACCATGCTGTTGCTTGTGGCTTGGCCTGAGTTAGGCTGCTTGGATGAGAGGACTAACAGGAGGGCTGAGAGCATCTCTCTCTCCTACAGTACCAGAAGCCCAAGGAGATCCTGGCTGCAGAAGAGGAGCTGCAGAAGGAGCTGAAGAAGATAAAGGCAGCAAACGATGACGACAGCGAGTGTAAGACCCAGTAGGCAGTGGCTGCTGGGAGGCTGGGGTGGGGGGCAGCTCTCTGGCACAGCTTCATGGTATTTATTTTACTTTTGGTAATAAAAATTAGTCCTGTTAACAGAGCAGTTTGAGGAATCTTTGC
This sequence comes from Apteryx rowi, assembly GCF_003343035.1. Classification (NCBI taxonomy): domain Eukaryota; kingdom Metazoa; phylum Chordata; class Aves; order Apterygiformes; family Apterygidae; genus Apteryx; species Apteryx rowi. The sequence goes on from NW_020449418.1 coordinate 7,593,773, forward strand.
AGGCCCCGGGAAATGGCAGGGCAGTCRATCTCATTCCAGTCTGGTCTGCTGGTTTACACAGACATTTATGATCCTTCCATGAGTTGTGGAAAGCTACAACAGGAAAAGGAAGTGCRCTGCAGCCTCAGCCAGAAGCCCCTTCCCCATCCTCAGTGAGCAGAAGCAGCATGAAAGCTGGGTAGTTCCCCATGCGAATTCCCTCTGCCACTATTACTGAAGGCAATAAATGGGGAAACTCAGACTCCCTCTTGATACCCAATACCTGCTTGGGATGTGCTTAGAAGCAGCTCTCTCCTGTGCTGTTGCTCAGGGTGCTCGTTTGCACACTTAGGAGGATACCATGGTGAGCCTGGTATCTCTGCAAACAGTATCAGAGCTTTGACCTGAACGGGGAACAGCCTATGAAATAGGGTGAACAAGATACCCAGCTGCTTCCTTACCACCAGCTGTTTGCAATGCAACATGCGCAGCAGCCCTGCGTTCTGCAGAGTACAGGAACTGAAACGCAGCTCCCCTCATTTGCATGGCACAGAGGGGAAAGGTAGCAACGAGGCTGTCCAGCTAGCTTCGGAGTAGCAGCAGCCCACCCTTTCCATGGCTGGGCACAAGCATAACCCATTGCAAGCTTCACTGGGGAGTCAGCATGGGGAGAACATGCCCCCGGTAGTGCTGCCTTATCAACACACCCCCCAACCTGCTACTGTCTCCAGCCCACACGAGCCATCCCTACAGATTTATGCATGTCTTTTCATTCCCGGTTCATATCTGAAAAGCTTCTGCCTAAATACTCCTACTCCTAAGTGAGCAGGTCATGGGCTCCCCGCACAGCTCACCTGATGAGGACTGCTTTCAAACTGCAAAAGCTCCTCAGAGTCCAGGTGGCATGTTCTGTTATACCCAGCAGCGAGGGATAACTGGGTAACTCCAGCTCCCATCTGCAGAGTCCTGCCAAGAGGATGGAGTCACCATCCACTACCAGAGCTCAGCACAGGCAGTGCACCAGCCCCACTTGCTCAGGCAGTTTCCCATACCCCARTGCCACCAAAGGCTGGATGGTGCAGCCTTCTACACACCAGTGCCGACACCCCCATGTGGCTACAGCTCAGCTCTAGGCTTCAGCCAGTGAGAACTTAAAAGCAGCTACAAGAGTGCAAGACCCATCAACATGGGCTGCAGAGTGGAATAGGTGCCACCAGGATGTCAGGACTGGCAAGCAGCAGTGTTGACAAGCAGGGCTGTCACAGGAAGACAGTCTCCCACACCAGTGGCACCGTTCACCCGCTTGGCTGACATACGGCAGCTCATTCCTAGTCTGGGCCTTGCCAGTAAAGAACCTCTCCTCCCACCTCACATCTACTCCACTTCCTTCACAGCCTCTCCCTGGGGACTCTCCCAAAGACATTTGGTATCTGCATCTCCCTTCCCCTTCTGCTTTCATTAGAGGACCTGGAACACACTARGACCTGAGAAAAAACTCCTGTTCCCCTCCTCCCCAGACCTGTACCATCTCTCTCTAGTCATCTGTCTTATACTCAGTGTTACCAATAGCCCAGTGATTCCCCCAGAATCATTATCCTGGACCAGCAGTCTTCAGGATGTACAGCTTTGAATTGATGGAAGATTGTTCCAACAATGGCATCTTTTACAGCAAGATATCTGTGCGTTGGGCACTTAGACATCCACTTACCCTCCAGGAGAATAAGCAGCACCACAGCAACTACAAAAGAGCTGGAAACAAGCAGGCATGATGTGCCAACAGAGCTAYGTCGGGAACCGTGGCAGGGAGCTGTGCTGGAGAGATCCTTGTGAGGATGTGATCCTGCAGCAAAACCACACTCCACTGGGAATGGAGGGCTGCCTTCATGCAGGTGAAGAAGCTGGGTGGTTCTTCTCCCTCCCTGCTAAGGACTCCAGACAACCCACCCTCTTCCAATTTGTGTGGATCACAAGGGTAAGAGCCGCCTCTTGACAGTGGAACTGGCCTATTAAGTCTTAGCAAAGCACCATGGTGGGTGCTCTGCCCTGGTAGCGCTCACAGTTTGTGACACAGACTCTTTTCCATATTTAGGAAACAAACTCACAGCCCAGTAGAGGTCATGCACCCCTCCCCCAAGGAAGACCAAGCCTCAGACACTGCTGCATTCATCCCCAGAGCACACCAAAAGCTGTGCTCCTTGTGAAACCCAGCTCTGGTCAGGTGCAGAAGACTGATGCAGAAAGGAGCAGAGCCCATTTGTATGTGCCTACAGGATCCCAACAAACCGCATCAGTTCCCTGGAGTCTGCAATAGTCCAACATGTTGCTTCAGTATTCAGGCAGCGAGGGCTTGGGTCTTTCAAATAAGGGCAGGCACAAGATGAGCTCTGCTACCAGGCTCTGGAGAGGGGCTGATTTACAGTGAACTGGAGATCCTGTGTTTGATTTCTTGTTTGAATAAGCAATATGAGATCCAAGATCCCAGGAACTGTCTTCAACACAGCAGTGTCACAGAGTCTAGCCACAGATCTATCAGAAACATGCAGACTGTGTCTGAAAACAGTCCCAAGCTCCTCTGCCCATCCAAGCCTCTGCAATCAGTTGGCACCACCACAGCCCCTTTGGAATTTGAAACAAAACATACAGTCTTTTCTGTTTCCCTTCAGTGTTTTATTTAGCAAAATGGGACTGTTCTGCCCTGCCAAGTGCATAGCCCGACCTGATGGCCAGGTTGGGGAGGAATATGCTGAAAGCAGGGCTGGCTCTGCCTTTTAGCTCAGTTCTTGCTCTTGGCTTTGAAGGACAACACAAGCAGCTGTCAGGAGAGCAAGCACAGGTGAAAGGTAGGCCCCACTCCAAGTACCTCCCCTTCTGCCAAAACACTGCACCCCCCACACAACCTAGATTTGCTTCACATGGCTCAGAGCTTGTCTGATCTTGACCTGACCAGCACACACAGCTGATGGGGCATCCCAGCTCAACCTGCCCCTCAAATGCTGTATCCACAGAAAGAAAAAAACCACAGTTAAAAAAAAACCCCCTGACTTGTACAAAATAAAAAAGGGTAAAGGACAATCAGCCTTTATTTCCACTAAAGGGCAGGTGAGATGGAGAAAGTCTGGCCCTTTGTGCACTCTTGAATGTAGCTTTCTGGCAGGCAAAGAATCCCTTGAGAAGTCTCAGGGGCCACTCTCACCTCCCCTGCCCTGCAATTCCCTGAGCCAAKTGTTAACTCCGCTGAGTTGGGGTGACCAGAAATAGCCGTGGTGCCCCTCATGGGGTCGTGAAGTCTAGGACGTGCAGGGCTGATGCCAGGGCAGCATACAGATGGGTGGTACTGAAGCGGAGGCAGTACACAGGGCTGCTGGTGGGCGAAGACAGGTGAAAGCTCTGCAAGAAAACCAGAGAATCAACCTTTCCAAGAAGAGCTCAGCCATGAGACCCCATTCAGTGTTACACATTACAGGCCCAAAGGCTGAGATGCAAAGCAGGTTTTTCCCTGCATATAGACTAGGATCTCTATGGCAAACTCACCCCAAAGACAGCCCAGCAGCCTTTATGCCTCTTCGTCCAAAGAGACAGACACCTGGCTGCCAGAGCACAACCCAGAAACGTGCTGTTGCCCATCCTCCAGTCAGCCCTCACCTGCAGGCACCGAGTCTGCCGCTTATCCCAGAGGCGCACCACGCCATAGTAGGAAGAGCCACTGGCAATCATATGGTTCCCATCACTCCTTATGCAGTACAGGGCACTGTCATGGGGCTCTTCCCACTCCTGGAYGCATTTCCTGCAAGGGCAACACAAACCGGCATATGGCTGAGTCTACCATCCAGAGCCTGGACTGGAACTGAGGCCCAGTGTGCCCAAAGGAGCTAATTCAGCTGCAGGCGAGACCCCGGCCAYGGCACAAGGAGCACCCAGGAGTGTTGCTCCAGCTCCAGAGCCCCTGCAACTCTGTGCTGGCAGGACTGGCTCACCTAGTGCTGGTCCGTATGTCCCAGTAGCGGATGTAGGTATCGTACCCACATGAAAGGAGAAGAGAGGGCGTTTCGTAGAAGACATCAAGGACTCCAGCTCCACGGTGGAAATCAGTCCCTAAGCAGGTCAACAGCTGACCACTGCAATGAAACGCAATTGGGGAAGTCATTCAGATCACAGAGTCCTTCTGCTCCAGCTGGCCAGAGTGCAGATGGTATCACAAGAGTCTCTAGATCTCCTTTCTGTGATTTAACAGAGTGCAAAAGCCTGTACAGCTTTGCTCTCTCTTCCCCAGCTTCTGCTACTGGTTGGGCCACTAACTGTCATAGAGGTTGACCAAGAGGAGAATCAAAGATGAGAAGAGCCGAGGGACAGGCACAAGTGACCCCCAGCAGAATGGGATTGCCTTCCTTGGGACAAATGACTAATACACTAAATGATGGGGCTCCATTTCCTCAGGAGATGATTCCCAACTTAGTCAAACTCCAGATAACCTGCAATAGCCATTTATCTGATCAACCCCATCCCATCCCTGACTCTGTCCTTCAGCATAGTTCCCATTGGGGCATTTCCTGACATCTTTGACACCCTGCTTAGGTCTATAGGCAAATCAGACTCTTCTGCTCCAGGCCACCATGGCTGCTCTCCCCAGCCTCCTCCAGTTAATCTGCATGCTGCAAACACTGTATCTGTGGCTGCACATGACAGGCCAGGAGGAGCCATGCCAGGGCTGCTCTGGAGATGGCTTGTTTTTTTCCTCCCCTCATTCCTGGCCTACTGTGAAAGAGCAAAAGCAACGTCTCAAAGCTCTAAGCCAGATACTCTGTGGCCGTATCACTACGCTTGTTGTACATGCACAGAGCCAGCAGCCAGATGGTGCCCAATGTGAGCTCACTGCGAAAGGGCCCTCTCTGCCAGCTCACGCAGGCAGGCTGGGAGAAGGGGTTGGAGTCCCTTCCCCAGGCCATAATCACACTGTGCACCAAGCACAGGGGACAGCTCATCTCCAGCATCACTCCACCTGCCCCAGCAGCCAGCAGTACCCAGCCACAGCAATATCGCAGAAGCGGAGAGGACAATCTGCCCAGCTGCTTGAGGCGGCCACCTATTACAAACTCTCCTTTTCTTCCTCTTCCTCACACCCTTTAAATCAAAAACACTGGGCACAATAAACCTTGAAGCACCTGCTTTTCAAACCCTGCTGCACGGCCGCCCTCTCCAACAGGCTCTTGGTTCTCAGGACAATGAAGCGGTCCTGAAAGCCGACAGCACGGACCCCGCAGTGGGGTCACTCCCAGCATCCCCCCGCCCCCCCATTATTTTGTTACTTTCTGCTCCTTGATCCAGCATCACACAGTTCTGAGGCACATTGCCAAATGCCTTAATTCTGTCTGTAATCTGGGCTAAAGCCCTCGTCGGGGGATAAAGACCACACAAAAGGAGAAATAGAGTCCCGGGAGATGTTAAAACAAGTAAACACCTTTGTGTCAGGAGAGAGAAATCGCTGATAAAGCAGATTAGCGCCTCAAGCCCTGGTGTCCCCAGATCAGAAGGCGAGCCCTGGCCGATCTTTGCAGCCAGCACGCTTCTRTGATCACAGAGCTGGCGGCATGCTGGGGCCAGCCTGTTTCCCCACAGTCACTCTCCAAAGAGCAGATTATGTAGAATAACAATTTCTTTGTGGCTGTGTAATTCCCTCCGTGACCGTGGCTGTGGGCAGCTACATTGGCCCTTGATGCCAGGGCCCTAGCAACCATTTAGAGAGGCCAACCAGCCCTAGCGATGGCCCCCCCGTGCAAACCTCTCGGACAAGCTTTAACATCAAGTGCATGAATTAATCCCCCCCAACATGAATCCAGGGGTGCTGGCTTATTGGACTTTGTGTTTCTCCAGGCAAGGGATCGAGGGGATTCCAGGCTTCAGCCCTTTGCAACCTTCTCACAATACATTAACCCTTGGAGGGTTACTTGTAAACCAGCCCAGCAGCAATGCTGCACCTGTAGGCAGGTCAGAAGGTTGAAGCATTTGCAGTCTGAATAGTAGCAGCGAGAGCTGCAGGGCTTGGCTGGGGCAGATTGGTCCTCAGCTCCACCACGGAGTGTGGCGGGGCCGGGCATCACCAAGCTCTGGCACTCTGCTACCCCTTCAAGCACACAGATCCTCTCCATCTGCCATTCTGCAAAGCCAGTAGGACAGATGGACATGCACTCAGCCCTTCTCAAGGCCTCTGCACAGCCTTCCTGACCCTATGAGTGGTAAGCGTGGCCAAGTGTTGTAACACATACGTCAGAGGTATGAGGAGTCTGCTGCTCTCCCCAGCAAGAGATGGGGAGAAGTTGGGCATGGGACTGGCTGCCTGGGTGACCCAGCAGGGCCAGCCTGAGCCATCCTTGCAGTTCACTTCCCTCCCCAATTCCTGTTACCCAGTTCTGCTGCCAGACACAAAAACCCTGGCACAGGAGTCATGCTTGGACTGCTTGTGAGGCGCACAAGGGGCCAGATTGTCCAACCTACAGAGTCCTCAGCCAGCTGCTACGGCAGGCGCAGGGAGCTGCTCACAAGAGACAAGTGGTCTCAGAAGGCTCTGGGCAGAGGGCAGCACCAGCAGCTCAGACCCCTCTCTCCTTTCCACACACTGCTGCTTCATTTAGCTTCACAGAATACCCCTGGACTGGAACCCTTTATTGTGGTCGTGGTGGCTCACTGCTAGCCATCTCTGCCCTGGGCACATTGCAATTTAGGAGAGGAAACCAGGAGGACAGGCAGTGCTAACTGGGGGTGTGGGAAGGGCCACACAGCCCAGCATGGACCCAGCAGGGAGACTCCGCAGCTCCAAAAACAGCCAACAGGAGAGAACCAGTTCCAGGGCTCTGCCTGAGTTGGGCCTCCATACGGCCAGGGAGGCCACAGCATGTGGCTTGAGTTGAGACAGGCAACAAGCGCTAGCCTCTACCAAGGATTTCTGAACTAAGCCAGCAGCCAACCAACCCACACAAACTTTTAGCTCTGCGGGACATTCAGTGTTGAGGAAAGGACAGCAAAGCAGGGCTACCTTCAGCTCTCATCATGCTCTGGCAGCTTCCCTAACCATCCTCAGTGTTTCTGCCCATGCCTGGAAGGCTGCCCCTCCATGAGCACCTTGCATCGCTGCCTATGCTTGCCAGGGAAGGGGAGGTGTTGGCAGCCTGGTGATGTCTCCAAGTGAAAAATTTCAGCATCGAACTCCCAAGAGCTCGAGGAATAGAAACCAGAGAGATTAGATTCCTGCTTTCAGAGTTTCCCATGCAGCAGTGAACACCACCCAGGTGCCTTGCTCCTAGTATTTCTCCATGCCTTCACACCTCACTGCAGTGGTACCCAAGCATCTCAGTAATCAGAGTCACAACTCTTTTCCTCCCTCCACTTCCCTTTCCAGCCAAGACAGGAAGAAAACAAGTAAACAAAAAAAAAATCCCAACAACAACAAACAAGATTAGCTTTTCTTGGAAGGCAGGAAAGGAGCACAGATGCATGCAAGTCACTGCAGCAAAGACTGGTTTGGCTTTGCAGGTTTGTTAATCAGTTGAGTTCTCCAGCCCCAAGAACAGGCCAGCTGAGAAAGTTTCAATGGRGAGGTCCAACCCCTGCACACAGAAGCAGTTTTTCAGCAGTTTACAGAAACTGCATATTACGTTACTTGCTACAGTGAAGTACTTACAATCTGATGCCAGGGGAGGAGAACCCTACAGACCTGGACACTTGGCACACAAACCAAAAGACTTAAGTGTTCTGGCATGGGGGCAGTTAAATTGATAACGGTGCTGAACACAGCTGATTAACTCTTCCCCTGTTTTTCAGCAGACGAAGGTGGTTCTGGGCCAGGAGTTCCAGGAACCAGGCAACATGCCAGGCTAGCTCCCCCTTCCCCCAGCACATGTAGCCTTGCTGGGAATGAAACTTACTGCTGACACAAGTTTCACAGAATCACAGAATGGTTGAGGTTGGAAGGGACCTCAGGACACCATCTAGTCCAACCYCCCTGCTCAAGCAGGGTCACCTAGAGCACATTGTAAAGGATCGCGTCCAGTCGGGTTTTGAATATCCCCAGAGAAGGAGACTCCACAACCTCTCCGGGCAATCTGTTCCAGTGCTCTGTCACCCTCACAGTGAAGAAGTTTTCTCATATTCAGATAGAACTTCCTGTGTTTCAGTTTGTGCCCGTTGCCTTGCGTTCCCAGCCTTGGGCTCTCAAGTTAGTGTCCCCAAATTCTCCAGTCTTCATCATCCCAACTACTCCTTGCCCTTAAAGCCCAGTCCCCAGCAGCTTCCACTTCCCAGGGAGCAAAACCCACAGCCTGACTGAGATAACCCATTAAGGAACAGTAGAAAAGCAGCAGTTATGCCAGCACATCAACGATGGTTTGTCTAACAACTTTCTTGTGCAGAAGACATCAACTCAAAGAGGGACAACAAACCAGAAAGACATGTGATAGCTATCATGAATTTGGTTTCTCTCCAGTTTGCAGAGATCACCAGCACCAGCCAAATCCAGCAGGGAACAACTTTTTTCTTTCCTTTTTGTCCTCTGCATTCCAACACCTTGTGAAAGCCAGCCACCTAATCCACAGCATCTCAGAGGCCAGGGTGCCCTGTCCTTGTTCACATGCTTTGAAGGTTTGTCAGCAAGTGACTGCAGAGCCCAAGCAAGAACAAGCACGTAAGGTCCATACCAACTCACCCCATGTCCTTGTCCTCCAGTGATAGCAAATACAGGTTGTTTCACTCCCAGGCCCTCTTCCAGCAAGGCAGCTAGTTAGCTCCGCAGATAGTAGGAATTTTGTTGCATTGTCCATACTGAACAGCCTGGGCCAAGAATGTGCCAGGGTTCAGTCCACTTGCTGGGTGGCACAGACAGAAACAGCTCTGGGCTAGCAGAGGTCTGTGGAGCCCAGCTACAAATGTGGTAGTTCAGATTTCCAGTAAATACCAGCCTAGGACCCAAAACTCAAGTTTCAGCACCTAAACCACAAACCATCTGGACCAATGCAGGGTCTATAGACACAGGTAGACTTCAAGTGCCAAACAAGAAAGCCACAGGCTGTGGTGCAGCAAATGTTCCTAGTCTCTCCTGCTTTCTCTAAAGCACCTAAACAGACTGAAATTGTATTGGAGTCATCCTGTACCAGCCTACAGGGAACAGAGCCAGACAGGATCCTAGAGCCCTCTTCATCCCAAGCACAGGAAGGCTGTGTTAGCACTGTGCTCTCAACTCCTTGCTGATGGGACAAGTCATTTAAACAAGGTCACTATGCCTGGGAAAGGCATCAAACTGATGAGTCCAAAAATGAAAGGTATTTTGTTCAGGCATTGTAGGGAATCCTTTGATGCCTCTCCATCAATTTCCACATTCTTCAGAACACAAAACAATTTCCATTCCTTTTTAAATAAGCTATTTGGTTGGAATTTCCACATTTTACTCTTTCTTGCATGCTGGAAATCCAGTCATCAGCACTGCTATCCTGATGTCTCCACAAGATAAAAGCCTACTAGCCAGGAAAGTGAACTACCGAGAAACAGCAAAGACAAGCTGGTTTCTTTCTTTAAGTTTGCTTTGTTTATAAACAAGCTTAAGACTCTATTCCTCCTCACCCCAGCAAAATGAATTCAAACTATGATCAGACTCCAAGGCAGAGTTCTCATGGGGTGGCCCAGAAGGATCACTTCCAGATAATCCAAGGATGCTGCTCTCAAAGTTGAAGCCATCTCCACCTTCCAAACCAGAGTGATTATTCATGTGAGCAAAAAAGCTCAGGATTTCCCTTGGGCCTTGCTGAGAGCTGGAACCCAGAAGTAGTCCATCTCTCTCTCTCTGCACACTGTTCACTTGTTCAGGTCTTGGCCACCTGTCTCTGATACACATCAACTATGATCCAAAAGCCAGGATGAAGCAATGAATGCTGTTCCTTTCCATCCTTAATTTTATCATGACCCTGATTCACTAGCATTCATATTATGCAAACATGCAGCAAACAAATTTGGTATTAAGAGCATTCAAAGAAACTGCTGAATTCAGATCTGCTGAAAACAAGAGATGTCTGAATTTGAGGACACATTCATTCACTCTGGAAACCTCATCTGTGAGCTGTGATCATCCATCAGACAGGAGAAGCTGTTGCACATAACCATGTGACCATTCAGAAACTGAGCAGTACTTTAAAGGCATTTTCTAGCTCCATTAACTACTTGCAACAAGCCAGTTCTCAAGCATTTACAAAAAAAAGTTACTGGAAAGAGAGCTGTTCAGTTCAAAACAGTTGGATATTTGAACTGAACATCAAACAGAGAAAGGAAACAAAACCACTTAAAGACAATTATCCCGAGTTCAGTGTATGCACAACTCCTGTCATCCCATTTGGAGAGAGCACCAAAACTGAAGGGAAGAGCTAAGCTGTCATCTCTTCCAGGTGCTTCACAACCAGGGCTGAGGCACCTAAGGGATGCAGAGGTTATGCTAAGAAAGGAAAGACTTGGTCAGACAACATGTATAATATGCTTAGGGAGAAGCATAGCTCCTTAGTAAACTCATTCTTCTCAGGGTTATCCTACCCCAAGGTTTCTCCTCTCCAAGGCTGCTAATTCCTGCAGGGAGGGTGGAATTGGCTTGGGAAGTTTGGGGGAGCCCCTCTATCTGAAATGGCTCCAAGATGCTGTTATAAGTGTTTTTCAGGAGAAATGCCCTTCAGTTTCCCCAGCGCAGCTGAAGGGAATCGAGGCAGTAGGGGGGAATGACACCAACAACGGTTTGAGATTGTGTGTGTGTGGGGGGGGGGGGACAGAAGAGAGTTTTGCCTTCTTTTCTTCTGCTTTCTCTGAATTGGCCCACACACGCTTTAAATGGTCCAATAAAAAGATACAATTTCTTTACCTTTCCAGCTCTGGGACCCTGTGAGTTTTTGTTGTTTGGGTTCCCGTAAGGTTAAGTTCAGAGGATAAACTGACACGCTGGGCTATGGGAAAAAGCCAGTTTCTTCAAATAAAGCCACAACGGTGCAAAAGAGACCCTGCTGGGGCTTTTATTTGGGAAAACAAACAGAAATGGCACCAAGCCCTTCTGCTTTACGAACCAATTTAACTATAAAACCAATGTTCTCCCTCTCGGGGGTGAGGAGGGGAGAGAGACAGGACATGACAATAGTCCAAAACCTTGGGGGGAAAAAAAAAAAAAATAGGACAAAAAAGGTTGTCTGTCCTCTTTTCTTTCTTGTCCATGGCTCCTTTTCTTAGCACACGTGTGTTCTTGTAAAAACGATTAGATTGCAATTTGTATAACATGGTGACCCCCAAATTCAGACATTTAACCCCTTTTCTCTGCAAAGAATGTCAAGAATGTCTTCTCTGTCTTTCTTTCCAACGGGAGGAGTAGGGGGGAATTCTCTCAAACTGTGATTTCTTGGGGGAAGAGAAAAAGAGGGAGGCAAGGAAAAGAAGCAGGGAATTCTCAAAGCCTCTCGCCTTTCGCCCCACTTGTGTGGGAACAGGCGTCTGTATTGCTCCCTTTCTGGACAGAGCTCTGCAGGTCTCCTTTAGTGGGGAGACAAAAAAATGGAGAGTCCAAATCAAAACAAAGCCATCTGTTTAAATGAGCTACCGCTAGCCAGTGGCAGAGGGGGTTCCTCATTCACTCCTTCCCATTCTTCTCTCTTGCCTCTGTTGATTCTCTCTCAACCCAGGGAAAAATAAAGATTGCTTTTGCTTTGGCTCAGGGGGATGAAACTGATTGATGCGCCTGGAGTGTCCAGCCCCCACCCACGCTCTCCAATTGTTTGGGGCCTTGTAAAGTTGTCATAAATACGCCTGAACAGGAGTGCAAAGGCCACAGTGTGCCCTGGACATGCATACATCCAAAGGGCAGGAGCTGGCCTCACGCCCATCTGCGGTGAGATAGGGCCAAGACTGCAATGAGAAGGAAAGGATTTAGGATAAACACCTGTATGTTCTTACTTTTTTAAGGAAAAAAAAAAAAAAAATGCACCAGAGCCCTCCAGCTAAGGGAAGGCAGAAGATGTCCAACTTAGGATTCAGAAGGGTGATGATAAAGAAATAAAAAAATCAAAGAACCACAGGGCCCCAAACTGTTTGAGAATGTGTGCAGGTCATAGGAAATACAATGCATTGTACGTCCAGGCAAGACTAAAGCCATCCACTCTACCCAAAAGGAGGAAAGTTCTGAGCACAGCAAAACTGCTAAAGATGAGCAGTCATCCAAGAGACAGATGCTTAAGACTCCCTGCAGCAGCCAGTGTTCTCCAGCACTGGCCCCAGTAGACGTAGTGTCCTGCTTCCAACAACGCCCAGGATCTCACATCAAAGCAATCAAACCCTATGGTTAAGAGCTGCAGAACTGGGGCAGGAATTTCCTTCCTACCTTGCCAAGTGATTAACTCATGCCTGAAGGCTGGATACATGTTTACATCTAGCCTTGCTCCTCAAGTCACAGGTGGGATGGGTAGCTCCATGAAGAATACCTGCTTCGCCTTTGCCTAGACTGACATCTGAACTCTCCATACTAACTACGTTACTGCAGATAGAATGGTTCCAAGTACCAAATTAGAAACCCAGCGAAGACAGTCATTGTGCCAAACTGATTTAATATGAGCAGGCCAAGGAAGGGTTTTGCCTGAAGACTAGAATTCATCCTCCAATAGACCCTCACTGTGTTACCTCACCAACCATTCTTTGGGTTTTGGGGAGAAGGCATGGCATTCACATTCCTGAATAACCAAAGGATGTACAAATGGGAACACTCAGAACTGATGCTTTAAAAACAGTAACCAAAGTTATCTGTGGAGGGGTGGGTGGTCAAAACAGCACAGCAAAAGACAAGCAGGAGAGGTCTAGCCTCCAGAGAAGAGAGYGAGTAGCCGTCTGAGAAAGAGGAAATATCTGTGGATCATTTCACTGCAGTGAGCGGAGGCAGTAGAAGGCATGCATTTGCTTTCACTGATCTGAGGCAAGCAGGGCCCTCAAAACTGTTTAGCTCACTCCTGGACAAGTTTTGAAATGGTTATTGTAATTTAAAGACTGTTCAGCCAAGGCAAAGATGCCGAGGAAGAAACCCAAACCTGAAAGGAGTGTAAAGCCTCTTTTCCATGAGGCCTAGAGAGAATTTTTTTCAGCAAGAAAGATATTTGTCATGACCAATCCACAGAAAAGCAGGGCAGGAGAGGGGATTCTAGATATACTGCATGGTATTATGATTCTTCTGCTCACGAAATTTTGTGAGAACGTTATCAGTGCCAGGATAATATTTGCTACTGCTCCTCTCTTCTATTCCACTGACATCTCCACCCACCTCTCTGTTCGAAGGCCTGGGTAAAACAGACTCCCCACCCTTCTTGGAGTCTGTTATCTTCTCTTTCGATTTAGCAACTTCGGTGCTGAACCCCATTTGCTCCCCTTCACCCAACACATACCTTTATCATAAAATTAGAGGATCTCAAACCTGTTTAAACCCTTGAGTTCAAAGCTATGGAGAGAAGGGCCTGCTACAGAACTTGTTTTAGAGCACAAGGCTAAGAAATCTGCTCATATATCTAACACCAAGCCTCTACACAAAAAGCTTTTGTTAAAAACATTTAACAAGTTTTATAACCAAGAACCAGACCTGTAGATACTCATTTCATTTATCTACTTCCATAGAGAAAAAAAAAGCTGGGCATGCCAGGACACAAATCCAAGTAGGACTGGATTAAAAGAGGAAAGCATCAGCAGTGATCAGCTTCTACCATTATCCCCAAACAGCCTACAAATAACATCTGGTAGCTGGAAGAAGAATTCAGCCAGTATACAGTCAAGTCTCTGGACCAGAGTCTCCCTCGGCTCCATGCTTGTAGAGCCTAGCACTACAGGGTACAGCATACAACCAGGGTGCTTAATTCTACCTAGCGCAACTGTCCAGTTACACTTGCTGATCAAGACCGGCATAAGGAGCAGAAGTTTCCAAGCCCTCCTTCCTTCCTGACAATTGCTCATGTTCATTCACTTAGTGGGTATAAAGAATCACCAAAGTGGGTGCAAATCAAGATGCACAGAGATTTGAAAGCCGGCAACTAATTCTCGCCCACCCTGCTGCACAGGCAGGCACAACCTAGCAAGACCCCTGTGAGGCTCCCATAGAAACAGATACCAGAGATCAAGCAGCAGTAAGTTAACAAACTTCAGCCATCTGCTTGTGGTGGTAATACTTATGCTGCCTCTCAGAAAGACAGACCACAACATGACAGCACTAGCGGCAAATATGGATTACTGAACCTGCTCAGCAGCTGCCCGTCTACCCTGCAAGTCTCCTCCCCACCCCTCTACTGAGCACACCAGGCACACACCTGAATCTCCCTTCTCCTCCACTCCCATACCACTTTCATGAATCCTCTACCTCCCACCTCCCCAAAACGTGCAGACATCAAAGGCACCTGCCTTGAACACCTGAAGAGCAGGGGGGCCCTGACGGTCAAGAAATGCAACTCTGTATCTTCCCCTTCCATGCACACACTTTCCTCCCCCCATCCCTTTGAAAAAGGTGGCAGAGATAAATGGAGAACAAAGAAACAAGAAAAAGCCATAGCTTCAGCCCACACCCTGCCTATTACTTAAGGGGGAAGGAACTCTTCCGAAAGAAGAGGGGAAAAAAAAAAATGTGCTCAGACACAATGGCTCAAAAGGCCAGGCAGCAAACCGGGCCACTTTGTACTGCTAACAAGGGAAACCTAATTACAGGAAGAGGGCAAAGAGGGACAGATAAAAGGGATACAAAATTTCAACATCTGTTGCCATAAAGGGATAAGAAGCGGGGAAACGCAAAGTGTCAGTTTGGTGTCAGTGACGGCGTAAAGCCACTTTCAAAGGGCTCAGGAGAAGGAGAAAAACCGAAAGAGAAATTAGAGGGTTCTTAAAAAAAGAAAAAGAAAACCCACACTCTGCCAAAAATGCTTTCAAAAGTGGGGAGGAGATGGACAAAGACTGGGTATTTAAAAAGGTAGAGGAGCTGGGGTGGTTTGCAGGGCACAGCTAACTTTGGCTCTGTTTACACAGCGGCTCTCGTGCCCTGGGCCTGTCGCGTTGCGTCGCAGCAAAGGAGAACGCAGGATTTGTGCATTCCAAGCGTTTATAGCACGGGGACCGCCACATCCGACAGATCACCGCTATGTTTCAAACATCGGGCTTGGCAGAACAGCTCYAGGAACTGCTGAAAAGATGCCTCTGCAGTGTCATACCCTGAGGAGAAGCATCCTTGAGGCATTTGTCTCCTAAAGACATGCAGACCACCATGATATACTAGGGAGCAACAGCTGTCTACAGGCAAAGCACAAGTGCTGGCTTTGGAGCTGTTCCCAGCAGTGGGTCAGCCTGGTCTCCCAAAAGAGGCAGGAGGTGGGAAGAGAAAGAGAAGCAGGTTGTGACRAAAGTTTCCTTCTCTCTCACTTGCCATTCACTAGCTGTTTTGCTGAGCCACACACTAGCACTGGCAGATGAGACAGGAAGGTCTGAGCAGAGAAAGGGGAAAGGCAGGTGCACTTGCACAGAGAGCACAGCAAGAAGTCAGCTGCCATGCTATCCCTCACTGGCACAGGGAGGCAAGAGGCCGAGGAGTCAGCAAGATCTGATACTCAATGCAAGGACCCCGGTTGGTATCCAGTGGCCCTTGCTGCTATCCGTTCTCCTTTCCTGTGCAGACCTCTAATCACTTAAAAATTATTCGCACACCCCTCACCTTGATCCCAAGTACTGAGTGGCAAGAAGCGCACAGCAACTTCCCCACATCTGAAAATAGTCTGATGGTACAATGTAGCATCTGTGAGGCGAGATATGTCCTCTAGAGGAGCAGTCAGCCAGCTTCAAAAGCAAARAGAAAAAAATCCTCCTTCATTACAGGAGAAAGGGCCAGGTGTGGCAGCAGCTGGAATTTCAGCCATCAGAGACAGTGTCTTGGCATTACGCGGTCATTCCCCTGCTTTAGACTCCCTTTGACAATTGCTTGTTGCTGCCTGTTTCGGCTTTGATCCAACGCCATCATCTGAGCAGAGTCAGAAATGAAAGACAGTTGTGGGGGTGGGATGCAGCAAGAGGCGTTTCCTTTCCCCACTAAAAATTTCCTCGCCTCAAAACCCAACCAGCCTTTTTCAAAGCCCAGAACATGTTTCCAGGTGAAGACATTATCCCCTTCCTCTCTGAGGGATGAGAATGGCTGCCCCAGGGTCAGAGAACAGCGAAGGTCGTAAATACGAAAACACACCATGACCAACAGCTACAAGCATCAGCCAAGGACTTATCTGGCCTGGAACTAAGAAGATCAGTACACAAAAGGTTATTTAAGCTTTAAATCCTTTTGTAGGATGTTCCAGCTCTCAGCTGTGGGGAAAAGACCACCTACCCCAAGGGAAGAGAATGCCACAGGAGCTGCTGCAGTATTACTTACCCACACCCACGTACACAAAACCCAGCTAACTAAACTAACTTTTAGGTCTTGGAAAACATCGAAGAATCAAGGTGATGCTAATGAATCCTGCAGTTTTAAAGAACAGTCTTAAGCATCGGACTCTCCCCTGCCTCATTTTTTGAGGGAGAAATTGTTTGGTTTCTGCTCTTAGAGACATGTCTTTACCATGTTCGACCTCTGCAGATCAGACTCCGGTCCTTCTTGGCCACAAGGAAAAGATAATCAGCTAACTTGGAGGGCCTGGGTAGAGTCTGACTGTCTGCCAGACTTTATCAGAACACAGTTGGCACAGGAGCAGCTTTTCAATTCTGGGTAGCTCCAAGATTTTGTGTTTCCCTGCTATATTCCCACTTCTGGAGTGTCAACATGGAGAAAACATGCACAAATCCCAAAGCAAGAAATCAGTATTTCCCAGCGAGACTGCTGGAGGCCCTAAAAATGAGTTCAGAGCTTTGCTTTTTGACTAGGAGTAAGAACAGTTTATGGAGAAGTCAGGAGTTGCAGGGACAGCTCTGTACTCCCTCACTATGAATGATCACATCAAGCTTCCCAAGAGGCCATGTGCTAGTTTCCTTGGCCACGCTCCCCACACAACCTCTGCCTGGCACATGCTGACAAGACTCCCAGGCCGTGCATGGGTCCCCGCAGAGGAAGAGCCCCAGTGGCACAGTGCATTCCAGCTGTGACAGGTGAAGAGGGAAGAATAAGTTTGACACTCCAGCCATTGCAACAGAGGCCCAGTGGACTAGATTGCCTTGGCTTTTTTATTTGCCTGTCACTCAGGCTTTGACGTTATTGAAAGATCAAACTCCGTTGTGCCTGTTCATTACCTTAATCCTATTTTCTACACAGCTTTATTATCTCTTCAGGCTTCCTTGGGAAAGGCTGTCAGAGAGGCAACCCTCTCCCCCCCTGCCCCAGTCCATCTTCCTCACTCCTGTCGGATGCCTCTATTCAAGAAAGGCCAGGAGGAATGATGGGCAGGGGTATCACAACACAGCCTGCATCCTTCTGGGATACTCCAAAGGCACCGTCAGGTCACTAAGAAACATGCACCACAGCTGAATACACCTGGGCTGTCTTTCCCTCTCTAGTTTGTCCTTTGCAGGATGCGTCCTTTGCCAAGTCTTTAGTTTTACTACTTCAGAGAAAAAGAAACAAACTGTTTTATATTTGTATTTGACACAATTGACTCAGATGGACAATCTAAACTACACATTAAGGACAACTGTCCTCAGACCAGCCCTGCATCCCCACCAATCCCGCTCTAACTCCTTTCCTCAAATGTGGCTCTGCTGACACCCCTCAAGCCCCTTCTGTCACTGCCCCCTCCACATTCCCCCCCTCCAGACCTCACCAGCTCACCCCAGCCCTGAYGGCACTCCCTTGATAAACCGTGCTGTGCCACTCCTACCCAGAGCATACCAGTCTTGGAAAGCTGAGCTGCTGTTCAATAATCCTGTCAAATATTTGCTATCCGTCCATCACTACGCAAAACCCCCCAGGCTGAGAGTCTCAAATTTGTCAGCAGTTGAGTTTCATGTCAGGATTTGAGCCCAACATTTCCCCAGTTGCTAAGGTCAGCACCTTCACCAAACAGAAATTACTCAGTGGCCTCAAATCACAGGCCACAACAATTAACCTCTGATGCTTATTAAGACAGAAGGAAGACGACATGCCTAAGTCATTTCATTAGATAACCTCTCGCCACCTCTCACCTCTCTGAGCTACCAGAAACACCAGCCAGGACAGGATGTGTTCACCTTCGGCTTCTCATCACTACAGACCAGTGGGTGAATGGGAGGATGCAGGTCACCCTCTGCTCTCTTATGGYTCTGGTTAAAGTATGGACTGAGAGAGAGAAAAAGGAGGGTGTAATGGGTATTTTCTGACTGAGCATGACTAATGAGGAGAAACCAGATACAACACAAGCATCCTCATTAGGCAGCAAGGATCGCTGTATGCCATTAATTAGGAAAGCTGGGAAGAAACAGCACTGGAGAAAAGAGACTATATGTCCACGGAGGCTTCCTGACAATGGAGATGAGTATAGCTGTGAAACTAGACAAGAACAGTCATTCCTGTGCTGGATATATCTTAGTGAGCCTAAGCAAAGCCCATGGTAACAGCCAGTCAGGAAGAGGCTTACAAGAGCCAGCTGTTAGTCAAGGCGACCACTTCCATCTTCCATCTGGAGTAATCCACAGGGCAGCAACAAAGCTGCCAAGCTGAGTCAGGCTCACCTGAGACAGAAATACCCCACTCTAGAGGCTATGTTTAGGCTCAAATTCACAATTTTTCCTGGGACTCACTTCCTCACCCTCCAGTCTTCGCCATCATCCTTTCTACTGCTCTGCAGAACCCTCCTGTTTCCTCTCTTGGGCGTTATGATCAAGATGACCCATTTCAAGTAGAGCTGCTCCCTGTTGTATCAAAACCTCCCCCCCCCCAAACACACAGCCCTTTCCACGCCAAGTGGATTTTCCCTTCAGATCTCATCCTTAACCATCCTTTGCCTCCATGGACTAAAGGAACGATCCAATGCCATTTCCAGCACTGCATTTCTCATGATTATTCACTCCTCTCGAATCAAGTCACTCCCCATAACCTGGAAGTTCACTTACCTCTCAAAGTCCCAGATTCTCAGAGGGGAGGTGTGTCCACAGCAAGCTGTCCCTGTCACAAATGAGCTGTAAACAAAACAAAACAAACAACTTACAAATCTTCAAATCCTCGTGCTCCGAAGAGAGGCATGCAGCAAAGGGGAGAGGTGCTTTTGAGCTCTCTCAGTAGTTGGCCTGAACTTCTCAGCAGGCCATGACTGCCGAGAATCAGCAGGAAATATAAATGTATCTGCATGTGTGGAGGGAAAGTCTAGAACAGGAACAGCTGTACTTGCAATGACGCTTTCAGAACAGCTAGCACAGTACTCAGGACATTTCATATATTGTCAGCAAAACCATAAGCTACTGATAGACCCCATGGAAAACTTGCTGTTAATTTTCTATTTCACATCTTGCTTCTGCGTGCTGGCAAATTCCCAGCMCAATCATGAACTGGCTGCAGCACCACAGGCCTAAAAAAAACAAAATGATGCAAATTGGAAGGAACCTCTAGAGGTCTCCAGTCCAACCTGCTCAAAGCAGGGCCAATTTTAAAGTTGGATCAAGTTGCCCTGCCCAGTGCTTAAGCACTCTCTACTAGAGACATCACAGTGTAACTCTCTTGCAACAATATTTGGCTCAGTTCACACTTTCCAACAGGGTCCATTCCAAAATCCTCTTTGGCAATACTGCATCCCTGCTGCATGTGCTGGCTCCAGAAGTCACCTGATAACCACTGGCCTTGAACTAGTTGATAAGAACTAACCCTTAAACTCAAGCAGCAGGAGCACTTGGGTGCTGCAGCTCTCCACACCACACTGCTTGCTTTGTGCCAGCTTCCTATCCTCGGTCTGAACAAGAGAAACCAATTCACACAAAGATTTCTAAGTAAGCTATAAATGACCTCTCACAAAGCAACATTTATTGCAGCTACTGAAAATAAAATGCCAGAACTATGTTTAAATCATTGCAACAAGGATAGCACGAATGCAGGAAACAGTCACTACTTTAAATACAGGCTGGCTCTATGCTTTGCCCAAACATCTTTCACAGCATGACATAGGAGCTGGCAGCTGAAAGAGGAAAACAAAATAAGTAAACATGCCATGTCCATAAAAATAGCAATTTTTAAACATTCCTTTGATCCTCTACAACATTCTTCTTTTGAAGGTCAGAAGGTGTCTCCAAGGATTTAATGCATGAGGAATGGGTTCTTGTAGTCTCCTCAACTTCTGTGAGGAGTACTACTGCTGGTGTTACTCCAGCAGCGAAGGCATGAACACACCATGGAAGTCCCTGACCAAAATCTGAGAGTCCAAGGGAAAGTCGCTTTAAAAGCTGATTCTCATTCCTGTGCAAAAGCCACAAGGGCCAATTAAGAAAGCGTACAGCATTTTGCATTTAGACACAGGGTTTCTGCTCAATACCTGCCTTCCCTCCACCACAGTGCAGGACAAGAGGGAGCACTGCCCGTTTGCCAGTGTCTCCCATCTCAGGGGAGATGGGCAAAAAGGACTAGCTCTGACAGCTCGCCAGTCAAACCTCATGTCTGGAAAGCAGCACTTTGGTCAGGGAATCCCTCAGCTACAAAGCTAGGTGTTGGGTTCTGTCCCTCCCTCCCCAAACATAATCCATTAATAACTACTAAAGCCAATTACTGTGGTTAGAAACATAATAGCAGCCAGGGAGTCAGTCAAGCAGGCAATTGGGTGCTTAAGATTTTTCTTTTGGGGGACAAGCTGACTCTGTCCCAGCAGAGAACGCCCCCACATGGGAGACGGGCCCCTTTGTGCAGAAGGTATGCAGCAAGGCTTTGATGGTTGCCACAGGTCTAAATTAGCATGGAGGCACACCAACAGGGAGAAAAAGGTGGGAGGAACAGCAAGGTCTAATCTCTGCTCATGCTGTCAGTTCTGGACTTCAGATTTCCCTCCTCAGTCCTCATCCCCCACCTCTCCAAAAACTAGAGTGTTAGATGAAGAGATCTTTCTCTGGCATCACATACAGGCCTTGGGGCCACAAACAAGTCTCTTCTGGGTAAAGCTGACTCCGTTCAGTCAACAGGAATTTTGTCTCATACTTTAGCAGGATCAGGTTTGCAGGCCTTATCTTTAACAGGCTGGAGCCCATTAGCAAGCAAAGATAAGACTTCTCCCAGAAGAGCAGGGCACCTTCACTGCTAGGATTAGAGAGCAGGATCCACAAGGCACGCACAAGGAAGCGGTGCCTGTGAGAGATTGCCAAAGCCTGAGAACGAACAGAACTTGAAGGCTGGATTCTCAGGGGATGACACAGGGCCCCTCACCTCAAGTCTGGTCTGCAGACAGACAGATTCAGCCCTTGGGCTTGTTGTGACTGAGCACCTTGCAGAGGTGCCAATTTCACTCCAAGCAAAAGGGCACCACACATCAGCTTTGGTAGGTGTGAGACAATATGTACATTGGAGCTAAGTGTGTAAAGTTTAGCTTCAAAATATCTTCCAGAGGTATATGAGCAGGACAGCATTAAGACTTACTTGCTCACTAGCTTTGTAAGTGTTACTTATTTTGCCTACCAATGCTTTCAAGAGTCAAAGAGACTGAGGAGAGACTAGACTGAGAAAAGCACAAGATGCCCTACATAAGTCATACCTGCACTAACTTTTCTCTGAAGTATATTGTGATACTACTGATATGCACAGATACTGACTAGATGGATCTAAGTGGTACACAAAAACTGCTATATTAAGTCCAAGCTTCAGACGGGCTTGGAGATGCAGAGCTTCTTTCCCCACTAAGCCTTCTCCTGCCCTGTGAAAGTTGCTGGTCATCATGACTATGAGCTCCTTCCAAGAGGCTCCTCTAAATGGAAGATAAGCACCAGTGCAGGGCTACCACAGCTAGGTATGTCGTCTTGACATGGCTTCCCTGGGAGGTAAAAGCAACAAGCAAGCCAATGTAGCATTTCTACCTCTGCTGTGCCAGGAAGACTGGGACTCTGCAGAGCGCTTGGACACACACATTTCATGCTCAGCCTGCTTTTGCTGCCCAAAGCAAGGCATTTTCCAGCCATCTGAGATTGACATTCTTCTTCCCATTTGAAACTCTCCTGGGGGCGGGGAGAGGGAAAGCCTTCTCCATGCCACAGAAAAGGCGTCCCATTAGAGATCATCCCCCTCAACAGGAGCTGAGCCAGGGGATATGAGAGAGCGTGCATATTTTGGCAGCACTGTTGGAAGAAACACAAGAACTTCTCTCCATCTGACTGACTTGTGGTCATTACAGATTCCATGGCATTTCTGGCAACAGCAGCAGTACACTGGCTACAGTGCAGCGGGGATGATTCCATCCCCGCTCTCAAAATGCCGACCCCCCATTTTCTGCAGCCTCCTTYTTTACATCATCCTGGACAGAACACTGCCAGATATGACTGCTGGGAAGAGAGCGCTGCACATGGGTCCTTTCCAAGAGGTGCTGTTTGTCAAGAGGCGCTGTTTGTCAAGAGGCTTGGAGATTGTCTCAACTCCAGAGATGCAAATCCCGCTGTACAACACGTACCTTCCTCACTGTCAACCCAGCCTTCAGAGCAAGCACTGGCTGAGCTGGTGATTCTGGCTATGCAAAGCCATTGAAGGGACCTGGGTGAAACAGGCCCTTTCTAACCTTTTCTCTCTAAATTTTCACCATGCTTCAGGCTTATGCCCTTCCCCTGTACTGTAAACAGATTGCTTCCCAAGTCCTATTCTGCTCTTTGGGGATTTCAAGTCCAGAATCTGCTTGACACATGCAAGAGCCTGTTCCTTCCTCCCTCGCACGCTCCCCCGCCCCCTGGAATTGGACATCGTTGTTCCATTTTGGAGACTATTATATACGGAGACTCATCAGACTGGGAAACAAAGAAGTTATTACTTGACAGAGCCCTGCAGCTGGGAATGTGGAAGGCAGGGGGGAGAGTAGGGGGGAGCACCCAGGGAGACAGGACGGGGGAGCTGCAGTAGCATTTTGAAAGCAAATCGACAGAAAAGATAGCACGAAGATGGGAAACTTTTTTTTTTTTTTTTTTAAGAAGTCTTAAGTAGGGTAAGAAAAGAAGGAGAAGAGGAAGCAAGTCCCAAACGAAGACGAGAGAAGAGGAGAGAAGGCAGTTGATGCTGACAGTGCTGCGGGTTAAGCACACGGGTCTGTGGGTTTGTGTAGCCTTTGATTCAGCACTGACACGCTTTGGCAAGGCAGGCCATCGGAGCTGTCAAATCCTTCACCAACGTGCCCATCAATTGTATTCAGCTCTCCCCGACCCGCACTGGCATTTTAATTACTGTTGGGTAAACTAATTTGTACAAATGAAGGCAACTCTGCCTAATAGAATATGCAAGCTCTCTGACCTCTGACAGGCAATGACACAAGATACAAAGGAGGCAGAGGAAGGCTTTTTATCAGAGCCTTATTACTCTCTATTACTCCAATTAGTTAAGCTCCAGTGCTCCTAATTGGGGGAAAAAATTGCAATTAAATCAATTTTTGATGGGCTGAAAGTGGGTTACCGAACCGCCCTGCCTGTGAAACACTGATATTATAGCAGCAAAGGTCAAAGTCTTTGTCGGCACCTGTGGGGCCCCCACCTCCCCTCTCTAAGCCCCTCTGTGCCCCCCCCAACACACACACGCAGCCCGCTAAGGCGAATCATTAGAACATGTCATGTCTTATCGTGGCCACCACCATCCTGCTAACCTCATCAGTTGACATCATTACGGAAGGCAACTCCTCCAGCATGAATACAGTGCTAAGGTCACACAAACTTGATGGAGCCCCTGCTGAAGAGCCCAGGACGCTGGGGAACAGACGCAACAGTAATGACATTGTGAAGGGAAGAGGAGGGGGGCAGAAAACTCAGTGCCATGAGTTTCAGCACCTCTAGCATGAAGCTTCTCCAGCAGTCCAGATACACACAAAGGGAGAGAGACAGAGAGAGCGTGTGGAAGCAGGTGCTCCTTCCCCAGTGGCAAGTCATTTGTGAAGGGAGAAGAAAAAAAGAGGGCGGGGGGGAGGGACAGAAAAGACAGATAAACAACATCACTTCAGCATTTCCTTCTCCAGAAAGAAGCAGGCACCACTGACATAAAAAAGGTCCCACATGCCTTTGATTCAGGCAGTGCTGGACAAAGCCAGGATCAGGTGGGCAAGCAGGACTGGTGCCTTCCTTTCACATCCCTTGAGGACATGCTGCTCCAGACAAATCACTTTAGCCCTACTTTGCTCCTCTTGCAGGAGGACCAGAGTACTGAATCAAGCACCTACAGTATCTCAGAAGTAAAACAAGGCAGCTGGGTTATATGGTGCCAGCTCAGTAACTGCAAACTAAACAAATACATAGGCGTGTGCCAGCTGGACTACAGGCACAAGCACATTTCTGTGGATCTGCTTATGAAAACCAAGTTGCAAGCACTTAATCTTGATCCTGCAGGGAAACCAGAGCTGAGACCAACCACATGAACTGGGGTCTAATCTGTGTTGTAAACAACAGCAACCTCAGGCAGTTCTGCTTTTGCAGGGCCACCATCCAGGTAGAGAACCCACCTACAGTTCAGTGTGTATTCAGCAGGCACAACATTTGTGTTTTAAACCTCAAAGGCTACCCCTACTGTTTTAARGCTACAGTCCTCTTCTCCAAAGCCACTAACAGAAAACATCCTAACTAAAGAGGAACTGTGCTCTATGAGCGAGCAGCAGACCACCCAGAACCAGGGTATGAAACTGGAAGACAAAGCAAGTCTGCAGGATCTGGCTAGGAAGAGTCTCCATACGAAACTAAACAGTCCCCAATGCTGATCACGCTCTCTCCTCTACAACCAAAACCTTGCCAAGCTTCCCCCCACCGTTTCCCCAGTGTCTTCTAACACCACAGAGAACTCTTTAAAATCCTGTGAAATAAAGCTATTGCCAAGCCAATATAGGAAGCACTCATATGCTGTGGGAGAGATAGTACAGAATTACAAGATCTAAAATATTGATTAGACAACATTTTCTTAAGCGAGTATTCCTTTTAAACAGGAAAGTGAAGCTACCTGCAGGAAAATAAAGAAAAGAATTAGATCACTGTGGAACACACAGTATCTCAAAGGCCAAAATATCCCACTGAACCAGTAGTGGGGCTGTTCACCCACACTGTAACTTCCCAGTTCTACAGAGTTCCTTTTTCAGTAGGAAACAGGTTGAAATATATTTAAAAGAACGAAGGCAGGAAAGACAGACACTCAAAGTCAGGAAGAGTCCCTAAAGACTGGCCAGATTAGTCAGCCAGATGTGACGGCCCCAAGAGAAGAAGGTATTTTCAGCCTCCTTTGTTACTGAAGGAAGTCACTGAAGGTCTCATTCTCTCCTCCCTGAAGCTGGGAAGACTTTGCCATTGGGGAACCACTCCTTTATTCTTCTTGCTTCCAACAGCACAGCCTCAAACACATCAAAAGGAACAGAGCAAGTGACTAAAATCAGCTTCAGTTTGCCTCTCACTCTGAGCCCAAGCCCAGCAAGGTCCCTTGCCCCAGCAGGCTTCCTTGTCAGCTCGCTGATGAAAGCCTTTTTGTCCTACTTCCAGAGCACCATCAGCATCCAGACCAAGATGACAACCTTCTGGTCAGGAGCACCTTTGGTAGGCAAAAGCCTACCAAAAGGAATATCAGCGTGTAAGACAGTCACACCATCAGCACGCAAGGCAATCACACCAAAAGTCCGGCCACTGTTAATGGGGGAGGGGGGGGGGGAAAAAAAAAAAAAAAAATCACTGCTTCGTAGAATAGTAAGTGTGGTGAATGGAAGTCTGTTTAGAAGATAGGACTGGAAAAGCTGCAGAGGCTGATGGCACATGATGTAACTGTCCAAAACCTGAAATAACAAGGACAGGTTGCATCCAATTTGCCACAGTCCTGCAATATCCTTCTGGCTCTTGGCTCCACACTAAGTCTTTCCATATTCTTCAGTCCTCAAGGGCTCTCCTGTCCTTCCAGTCCYATGTACCATACCCTGCCACGCAAAGCTTCAGCTCTGGACCTTCAGAGCTTCATCTTCAGTGCAAGGAAAGAAGGACAAGGTACATCAAACTCTGACCTATACATTTTCTATTTGCATCACTGGCTGCTCTTCTAGGCTCAAGAATACCCACACTGAACTTTGTTAAAATCTTGTTTCAAGAGCCTGCTGGTGGCTGAGCGTTCTCCAGTCCCTGTACTATTCATCCAAACTCAGCATGAGCGTGTGTTTGGGCTCTCTTCTACAGTGCTCTGGAGCTGAGCTTACATCTGGGCCCAAATGCTTGCTTGCATGTACAATTGGTCTGTATTTAGACTTGATAACAGGACTAAGCTCACTTGAGCAAGCAGAGACTCATTGCAGCACAGCCTCATCTTTGTTCAGCATTGAAYAACATTGAGAAAGAGAACCCATAGCTGGAAGCAAATGACCAGGCTTGTTCCACAAACAGACTGGAGAGTGTTGGCACATTCGTTGTTGCTTTCTTCAGTCTCGTGCGTATGCCACAGCATGTCCCTAGGCATCAGCCAGCTCAGGGTTGAACCACGCTCTTGATATGCATCGTAAATTGCACACAGAAAAGCTACAGAAGAACTCTGCCCAGTCCCCATGGATGCTCCATCAGGGACTCAGCACAGAAGAGAAAACAAAATGCATAAAGAAGACTGCATGAATGCCCCACCATTTACAACCACTGCTGATCCAAAAGGAAATGCCGTGCTCTGGCAAGAAGCACTGGTGACACAGGCATGGAGAGACAGGCTAATAACTCACTCGCATGCTGCCTCCTGCACCAGGTGGACAACTGGAAAGTGGTCCCCAGGAAGGAGGCATTTGCATTTTGTACTGAAGAGCACTGTAGAGATGCTGGGTTGAAACAGAAGTCTCACATTTGAGGCAGAACACATGCATTTGAGAGCAGAAATGATCATGTCATTGTCTCCCATTTCATTTACTGCATGCATCGGGGTAGAGTGAAGTTCAGCTTCACCTCTCCAACCCTCCCACTTGGCCTCTAGCTTCAGGTCCTGCTCCAAACTTCAGAGACCCACAGATTGGAGGACAGAATAAATGCTTTTTTTAATCCATAACAGCCCAATTCCCACCCTGGTAGAGGAATCATCTCTACACTAACAAGTTGATTAGCAGRCACCCAACCTAGATACCTCCACCCTGCGTTCATTGCTTTGCTGTCTCACCCCCCATCATCTGCACAAGTAATGTCATATCCCTGCCCGCTGTCCACTACTTCATGAGCCCTGCAGCAGGTTCATTTTGTGAAAACAGGCAACAGCGTACAGAACACACRCTGCATTTGTTCTTCTGTGAAGAAAACCTGAGCTCAATGATATTAAGACAGAGAATCCACACAAGAGAGACATGCACACAGAGCTTTTTTTCACATGGGGGCATCCAACTGGAAAACACCCTTTATTAGACACTAAAGTGTCTACTCAGACAGTCCTGTGAGCTAAATACCACCCTCCTTTCCCCAGTACTCCACCTCACACATGGCTTTGGGCAAAAGGGAAGTGTTCAGGACATGACCGCACTCCAATTACCTCTAAAAGTTGATTGGAGGTCCTGGGTGAACCTTTTAGATATTCCCATATACACAGAATACACAAAAAATGCTTTCCACAGTGCTGCTGTCATTCTTCAGTTCCTCAAACAGGATTATCTTTGTGGCTGCACAAGTATTGCTACTGGGTTGATGTCATCCCTGCTCCTTTACTAAAAGGAAGGGCTTGAAAACCCATGTTTAACAATGTAAAATCCTTACTTTCATGGCATGTCCAATACTCTTCCCCCTCCCTCCCCAACCTCTGCATTTGCCAGGCAGGGAGTGGTTGTTCTGCACAGAGATGTCTGTACAAGGACTCCCTGCATCCCTAGCTCTCTCCAGTCCCAATTTAATCACCAACTGAAGCTCATGTTATGACAGGGGAAAAAGACTCCTTAACCAAAGAAGAAATGCCATCCAATATGTAATTCAGGCACTGGTCTGAACAACATGTACCGAGCATCATCAAGGGGACAGAAAGCCAGTGCCACAACCATTTCTCCTATGCATGCTTACCAGGCCTTTTTGTGGACAGAGCTCCCTTTGCAGGCATTCACTGGGGTTGCATCTTGGAGTGATTGTAGAGAAATGTAACACTGCTGAGAAATCACTTCTGAACCTAAACGCAGGACCACGTAAGAGATACATTTCTCTGCTCCACAAAAAGCCTCCTAAAGAATATCTGGGGACTCTACTGTGAACTGACCATCAAGTTGGTCCACAAGACAAGTTGGTTAAACACTATTACAGTAGAGTTATTTCAGCTTTCACTCATCACTGGACCAGAACCTTACAGGACATTTTTAATTCTCAGAAGCCATAACATTATAATGGCAAAAAAACAAAACAAAAAACAAACAAAAAACACTACTAAGGTTACATTTGTGTTTTGAAGAGTTCAGGTTTGGATGTTTTCACTTCTTTTTCTTTTGAAAGTGCAGGGAAAATAACAGACGATATCTGGACTGCTTTAATTATGCTATGCATTTTCCCCTCCAACATCACTAGGACAATCTCAGTCCTTTGCAGCAACTTCATCCCACACTCTCCTCTTGCTCTCCTCTACAGAGCAGCTATTCAAACTCTTGCTGCCTACAGATTGGCAGAGACTCCTGCTAGGTGCCCATGGCACAGCAGGCTCTATCCCAGACTGCTGCACATGCCATCAGCAATACAACACAAGAGCAGTGCAAGATGACTTCATAAAATCTCCATCTTGAGCAAATACACCAGCTCTTTCTACCCAACTGAACAGGAAAATCAGGTGGAACTCCTGGCTGAGCAGCACAAGAACGTGGTCCCCTGGATGAGATGCACACAAAGGTATTAGACACCAGACACCATCTGCTTGTGGGATAAGGCAGGATACCTATAGACCTCCAAGTATGTTGGGCAGATTTCCAAAGGCACCCATTTCTCACCCGTGTGCACCCTCACCTCTTGCCTTCACACCCATCACCTATCCCTGCCCTACTTGGCTCAACACCTTTATCCTTCCCCCTAGCCTTGTTGTGGAGGACACCCTGAGCCTGACCCTCAGCCACTTCCCAAGACCCAGCAGCTCCCTCAAGCTCAGTGCTCTGGGCCCACACACAGCCTTACAAGAAGCTCTGAACTCCAGCCTTTGCTTTCTCAGAGCCTGCCCAGGTGTAAAGCTCCAGCGATTCCTTTTTCTTTGCCATTTTCCCTCCCTCCTCCCTCTCCCCCTGTCCCCACCAACACTTTCAGGCCACACAGTGAGCCGGGAGGTTGGAGTACATGAGGACCACTGCAGCAGTTGTGTTGTTTCAGGCTCCCCCCCACCCCAAGACAATTTCTAAGAGCCATTTCTTACCTTCCCCTCCCCTCCGTGAAATGATTTCTGTTAATTGCCTGGTGGGAATCACTTATAGGTGGGGGAGATTCTCCCCCCACACACACACCCTGGCCCCTAATTGGCTTATTGAAGTTTTAACAGGGCTTTCACCTGGAGAAGCTGGTAATTATTCCCTTCATTCCCCTCTTGCTTGTACCTGTAGCTTCACACTTGGGGCCTGCCTGACTCCACGGGGGGGGCTTTGTTCCCTCTAACTACAGGCCCCACACAAATGGGCCCAGCAGCAGGAGAACACAGCAAAGTGGTAATTTTCAGCCTGGCGTAATTAGCCAAGGTTCTTTCAGCCCAAACTGCTGAATGGGGAGGGGGCTGTCAGGGAGGGTGCGCCATGTGGGAACGGCGGGATGGGGGCTGCTCTCAACAGGCGGACAAAGGCCTCTTGGGGGCTCCGATCTGGGGCGAGCAGGAGGAGGGGGCTGCAGCGGGACGGCCTGGCTGGCAGAGTCAGGGCACATTCAGCAGCGGGACATGCTCCGAGGAGGACAGCTCATGACATGTATCTTTTCCCTAGCTCTCAGAACAGGGCAGAGGAGGATGGGGRAAAAAAAAAAAGTAAAGGAGAAAACAGATGCAGGAATGCAGAGTAGGAGCATCTGAAGAGGTGAGCTGCAAGCACAGATTCTAGAGAGCCTGGTGTAACCTCCACTCCCAGAGCAGGATTTCTAGCAGCACCTTTGCACCAAGACTGGGAAAGGCACCAGGCTTGCAGAGAGGAAACAGAAGGTCACAGATCCCAGATAGGATAGCAAGAACCATGCCAAGGACAACTCTTACTGCAGAGAAGGTCAGGGAAGACTCATTCACATCTTCCAACATCTGTCCAGAAGCTAGGCAACAAGCAGAGCTGGGAGGACAGCAACAAAGGCTCCAGGTTCTCTCTTTGCTGAGCCATTTCCTGCTAGCAAAGCAAAATTGCTTTTCTTAGCAGACCTTCACTTATGCCAGCTCCCGTTTTACTACAAGCTTCAGGTTCTGCAGAACCTACCAAACAGCACTTGCCACATGTGGGTTGGCCAAACCACTTGGCTCCCAGTGTATCACTCCTGCACTGTGCCTGAGCATCAGTTGTCTCACAAACCAGAAACCTGCATCCTGTGGTGAGCAAACACCTCTGCTGATACTCAGGGCTTGTTAGAGTTTAAGCTTTCTTTGAATGATCACAGTTTCCTTTGGGATAGAAAGTTTTGTTTTAGTTGGTCAGCTCCAGGGCTGTAGGCAAGTTAAACCTGCTCTGCTGATTTGGCGATCACAGCTCCAATGCACTGGGTCTCCGCATTTTTCTAGGAGGCCCAAACCCGATGAATTATTGTCTTCAAAATCTCATCTCGTATCCCTTGAAACTGAAGCATCCTACTGAAAAGCAAGAATTGCCCCAGTCTGAAAACTGTCTGCAAAGAAGAGCACAAGGTAAGCAGTTGCCAAGTCAAAAGGAGCCTTCTGCTTTCATCAGAGCACCAGTTACATATGACTGCCAAGTAAGCWGTAGGAGATGTAGTCACAACATTCCTGGCAGCAAGGAAAGGAGATTCATAGCGACCCAATACATAGCAAGGAGACAGGCAGCACAAACCCCCTGGGCACGGATTTGTAGTTTCTGGGCCATCTGAAAGATATATAACTGTGACCCAATCCCAGGGCAGGTTGTTTGCAAACTGGAAGAGCTACACGATTCCACCCCACAGTACTCTGGTTTCTCTTTGGATCATGTAAATCTTTCATCTTTTACTGAAGATTCTCACAGAGAGCAACATTCCTGAATTTCAACCCAATATTTTGTGGTCCCACCCAAGCTGCTTTAAGTACTTGCTACAGGGATGAGTTCAGCTAGATACTGTGTGCCCTCAGCTCATCTATACTCAAGACTTCTTTCCTTAAGAACAACTTTTGATGCTTCTGAACAATATACATTYGACATGAAATCAATGCTAGTATCTGAGAAACAGAAACCAAGAATAAATATAAGCAGGCTCAAACTGACCAGGACGATTTCAAGGCTAGGCAAGGAAGTATGTCAAGCAATCCCCACACTCCTGCAAAAAGATACATCATGTTGCTTACTTGCATTCCATATCATAGACCCTAGAGTATCTGAGGTTTTTCTTCTCAAAACACTCCCTGGGGTAGGAGCAAGGGGAGATGTAAAATTAAATTAAGTAAAGGTTTCACTTCTCATCAGTTTGGAGAAAAGTCTGAATACATGCCTATGTGTAGCAAATGCTTCAAGAACCATAATACAAAAGAAAACCTCTCCTATTTTAAAAATCTTTCTCTTTTTTAAGTTTCGGGATTGCCAATGCTGATTGCAATATATTTTCAGCCATAGTGATTGGCAGAGTTTCCAGTAACAAGCATTCTTAAAAAAAAAAAAAAAAAAAAGCACATCTATAATGAGAGCTTATCTAAACTTTTCCATTAGAACATATGACAGAAAATGACTTTTCAATAAGACAGCAATCCCTGCACACTGGTGAGGCCGGGGGGAGGGAGAATCCTTTCAGATTTGCCAGAACAACTAAAACCCAAGAATGTTTCAGTTTAAAAGTAGGGGCGGGAAGGAATCGATTTTCCTGGTACCACAAGCCATGACTTATTTTTGTCTTATTCCTTTTCTCACACACATGCACTCACACCAAATTCAAAACTTCCCAATTTAGGAGAATTTTGAAAAAAATTATCAGGATGGTGAGGAAGAACTCGCAACCAGCTCCTAGTTTCATCACCTTCTCAGTGACCTTCCCCCAAAGGGCAGCAGCTCTTACTCCACATAACGATGCAGAAGCAGGAGCTGTACTTGTCAGGTTTACAGGGGGAAAAAAACACCCAATCACTTAAAAATAGTGCTTGACTTTCCTCCTCTGCTCTACAATATTCAAACAATTTCCTAATGAAGTCTAAATGAGTTATTCTTATCCAGTGGGGTGGGGGAAAACAATGCTCAGAGGATTTTAAGAAGCCAAAGACCAGGAAAGGTGAAAGGGCAGAAGCGTGTGTATACACCACATGCCACACACAGAGAGATCCAGGACAGCGAGGCATGGAGACACAGGTGCTCTTGTGGAGGAGGCGAGCAAAGCCTCATCTGCGTTTAACTCAGCCATGAAATGACTGCTAGAGCTTTCCTGCTCTGATCATTCCAGCCCGGACATGGACACACTCGCAACAATCTCAGCTCACTTACCCTTAAAGCTCAAGGCAGCTCCCTGCTCTCTGCAAAGTGATTTGCTTCAGAGTTTTCATGCTAAAAGCATTTGAAACACGTTAACCATTTGTCCCTAAGCAACCAAGATCCTGAATGAAGCCTCTACCCTCCATCTGCAGAATCAGGGCATGTTTGGCTGCAAGCAAGCACCAGAGTGAGAAATAAAACCTGCCAGTCAGGCCAGAAAAGACAGTCCCAGCCCTGTATGCACAGCAAGACAACCAAGATCTCATTAAACAGCTGATCAGACAAGACACATCTAAGGCACAATGACGCTTAGTGGAGACCACTTCCCACACAGCTCCTGAACTACCCAAAAACCCACTGAGCAAGTTTTGCAGCAGCCAGAGCTCAAACCATCCTGACATCCTTATAATATAAAACAGAGGTTCACAACACAAGTATCAGTACTTCTTCAGCATCAGTATCTGTAGTCACAGCAAGGCAGGCCAAGAACCGGTGAATTCAAGTGACAATTGAAATTAGCAAGATGAAGATAGGCAAAGGATTAGGCAAAACAGGCAGCAGAGATAGGGAAAGGATGAGGCAGGAAGACAAGGAACAATTTATTATGATGATTCATGTCAATATACTGAAAAATAAAAATGGCACAGAAAATGGAGAAGAGAAAGGACTATGCTGCAGGATAACTGGAAGAAGCCCCTTCAGGCACACATCTCTCCTGAATCTGAAATGGAACAGAGGATTCCCTAAAACACACTATCCTTTTATTTCAGGAAAAGCCTGACAAAGGGATATTAAGTGTCCCACTGCGTCCTGCCTTTGGTAGGAAGCTGTCTAGGTGAGGCAGGACAACTGCTATCAGTCAGTCCTCCAGCACTTCAAGGAACAGAAGTCTGGAAGCTTTAGATGCACAGGCAGCTTTGTGGGCAGAAGTGTGAAACCAGAGTTTCCTCCTTTTTCTTCTATGTCCCCACCCCATTCCCAGGCACTCTAAGAGTTTAGGAAGTCTCATCCAAAAACACAGGATTAAAAGAACCATTTTTACCTGGCCAGTCAAGCACCCAGATGAAGAAGTGCCAGAACCAAGTTTGCTCACGCATTCTTCACTCAATAGAGCATTATTAAAGTGTCAGTATTTGATTCTGCAGCAGTTTGGAGTGTCTCAGTCAAAGCTGTCACAGATCTTTACCATGTGCATGCAAGGGCTCCAGTTACATGACCATGAGTTCAGGTTAGGCTGCATCTCTGTGCACCACATCTGGTCACAGGCTGGACTGGGAAGAAATAGTGAGCTTACCATGTCTAAGGGATGTCTAAGGGATGTCCAAATGCAAACTCTAGCCAGGGAAGCCCCAACCTCCTGAACATTATAAGCTGGGAAGGAACAGACAGGAAAGGAACAGACAGGAAGAGACATCTCTGTGCTTGCCTTCTTACCCTTTTCCCTAAATGTCCACTACTGACCACTGCTGGAGACCAAATGCTGGACTGACAAAGCATGACCAGAGGAATGTAAGAAATGCCCAACTTGGTCAGGCCACAGCCCCTCTGACCCACTGCTCTGTCTCCAGCAGTTAGTAAAAGGTGCTTTTTAGGGAGAGAGTGCAAGCCTGGCCACTTTCTCTGGTCTTTCTCTTCATACTGCCACAGTATCCACAATTGCCACATTAAGGGTTTTAGAGAGCATACCCCCACCTAGTCCTTCTACCAATCATTACGGACCTGGTATCCATGAATTGGCCAAATCCCTTTTTAAACTGC
This sequence comes from Apteryx rowi, assembly GCF_003343035.1. NCBI lineage: Eukaryota > Metazoa > Chordata > Aves > Apterygiformes > Apterygidae > Apteryx > Apteryx rowi. The sequence goes on from NW_020449418.1 coordinate 7,628,167, forward strand.
TGATACCATCCACCTCCATAACCTCCTGGGGCAGCAAGTTCTACAAGTTCACTACATGCTGTGTGAAGAAATACTGTCTTTCATCCATTTTAAACCAATCTTCCAGTATTTTCAGGTGTCCCTAGCTCTGATATTGCAGAATTTGGTTAATAGCACCTCCACACTCAAGCTTGTCCACTACTATCATATTCTCCATATTTCTTTCCAGGCCACTTTTACCAGAATGGCCTAATGGTGGCAACCAAATGTCAGCACATCAATAATTTCTGCAGAGTGCTTGACTTGGGACCAAATATGGGGGAAGACCACAAAAACAAGATACAAAGTAATTATAGAGCCATTTGTTTGGTACAGAGAAGCATCCCCCTGCTGTACCTTGTCTTCAGGCACACACATGACCTTGTTGATTCACTGCTCCTTTGGTCCCAAGACAAGTTAGACTGAATCGGTTGCTCCCCAAGCTTTGAGGCTGCAATCACTGTCAGTTCCTTCTGGGCAAGCAGGGACTCATATCACTGTCTTTACCGCTAATGCTAGAAAGACAATACAGTTCTGAGCACCATCAGGGTCTCGCAGCAAGAGAAAACCCGTTACATCAGGCAGTCCTGCTGCATCCCTATCCCTTATTAAATCTGCCTGGATGTGCAAAGCAGGTCACCACACAAAGCACAGGTGCAAAACAAGACAGCTGCACCAGGAGGGAAAGACCAAGCACAGCAAAAGTAGTAGTTGCTGCTCAGCCCAGCTTAGTCTATAATTGCTTCCTCTGATCAGCTAATTTCTTAGTCTCCTTTTCTTCTTCCCCCCCCACCCCTGGGGGGGGGGTGCACAGATGACCACCAGACTACTTCTTTTCCCTGAAGGAAACAAGCTGTTGGGTTCCAGTTTGCAATCCCCTGTGCAGCCCCCACATTCATAAATCTCTGGGACTATCAATCACCTTGGTACAGATCTCTCTCCTCAAAGGAAATGGACTCTCTCTCTTCATTAGCTGCCTGTGTCTACCAACCATAGCAGGGCCTCATTTCAAGTCCTCTTTGATGGACGGCTAGATTTAGAGGAACATGTACCTCAATCTCAAAGGAGAGAGGGCAAGGATTTACTAATTAGACAGGGCAATGCACATTAAAGGCTGGATTTAATACCTGGCCCCAAATTAGCACTCCATCTGTGAAGTGTCAGGATGCCTGCAAAGCACAAGTACATGAGTATATCCCACAGGCAGGCATGTGCAGAGATGGTGAATGCAGCATCATGAACCCACACCTCCTCTTTATAGCAAGAGAACTGTAAGAGTTGTACTTCCTGCAGGTGGGAGGGAAGGCAGAAAAGGCCTTATAGATCCTAGATAATGAACAGTGCAGGACACAGTGACAACACCACACAGAGAAGACAGGCTTCCCAACCTGCCTTTCAGTCTGGAATGGTCTCACAGAGCTCTGCAAGGAGACCAGAGGCAATGGGGCCAAGGAAATGTTCATAGCCATACACTTCTGTCCACATTTCCAGTACCCGACTCCACTCCCAACAGAAATGCATGATGCCACTTACCCAGGGAATGCTGAAGCTTAGCTGGGAGACTCTGGGATGCTACATTTTAAAGAATACCAGCACACCAGCCAGACTCACAACAGCATATTTTGAGGAGACTTTCCCATTCTTCAGAGGAACCAGCCTTCCTTGAAGCCTGCCCATCTTCTCTTAGTCATTTGTTCTGCTCTAAACTCCAGCCTCTCTGGTCCCTCAAAGCAGAGGGGGGATAGGGACGGAACTGTTTCAAAAGAAGTCTGCTAAACTGATCGACAGCTAGGCTGTTTTTGATGCATTTGCTCATATTAAACAGCCTCACGAGCACCTCTTGTGAGGCACTGAAATGGTTCTTCTCACTGGGAATGGGATGGGACACATCATCCTGATTTGTGCCAGAACTAACATGGGGGAAGCCCATCTCCAAGTCACATTTTCATTTCTTAATGGTGCTTTTTCAGGCCTGAAGATATTCCTGTGGGCAGCACTATGCTCTGTGCCACACGCAGAGGGAACAGAGGCCCCTCACACTTGTGCTCTAGAAATTCAAAGCGTGTCCAAGGCAGATTTTTACTCCAATATTCCACTATCAGAAAGCTCCCATAGCTGTCAAGTAGAGCATTAGCTAAAGGCCTGAGATATACCAGGCTATGGCCAGAAGGTTTTGGTCCTGAGCATATTCGTGTGTGTAGGCTTAAATACCTCCAACAAAGAGGATGCTAAACCACTAGCTGGAGTGTGCATGAGGACATGAGGAAGAAGACTGGTTTATAAATGCAACTGTAGCTGAATAGCACCAAGCTTCCAGCTTGTCTGCTTCAGGCTTGACTCCTCCAGGTGCTTCAGCAAGGAGGTACACTAGTGATCATAAGCAGTACAGCTGAATCAAATACTTCTGTACTTAGGGCTATGGGCAGACAGCACACATCCACAGAACTTCTAGCCCTAACACCCCAATGGTCTAACTTTACAAACTTATATTTACAGCGATACAGTCTGCTCCCACAAGTACAAAGTACATCCCCTGTCAGGGTCTGACATGGACATAAGCAAGACCTGGTCCCGCAAAGTCTACAGATTTATAAGCTTTTGTGCATAGGCAGACACGATTCATTGCTCAATGGGAACCTAAGAAGATGCCAAAATTCAGTAGCAAGGTGAAGTCAGAGATTTATATTTATCAATTCTATAAACTCATACCCTCTGGAACCTTGTCCTGGGCATGCAGGTAACAGACCCTGCCCAGGATGAAGGGCAGTGCTGCTGCAAACACCCCTCCCACTCCACAAGGAAACACCTTCTGTGCAGACAGGACCCCTCCCTCAGCAGTTTCCTACAATCCACATTCCTTGTGCTTACATAGGCCCTCTCCTGAGCTGGAACAGGATACATTGCATGCCATACCTGAAGCACATCTCCTTCTCCCCCCACCCTTCTCCCTCTCTCTTTTTTTTTTCCTCCTTCCCCTGCCTCCCCTCCTTCCCCAGTGAGCACTCACTGATAAACAATCCAATTCCTATTTGGAACAAAGAAACTGTTAACCCCTGTTCCTAATCCAGAGATCCTTCATAAGTTATTTCTGCTGCCCATTCATACATAAAAATGTACATGTGTACAGAATCTTCTTGAATCCCCGTTTCTCAAGTTGGCACAAGCTACCTGGACCACAAAGCCCTAGTGGAGCCATAAGACCTTTCCCACTGGAATTTAGCTGTCGCCCTCCCAGGGACATCGCAAAACTCCTGCTGGATACAACAGCTCTAATTGAGGCAGGATCAGACAGACATGTCTTGAACAAGTGCTCTGCACATCATGGACTTGACATGGAGGTTAAGACAGGCTTGAACTGATTCCACTGATCTTAGTTAGAATATATAACCCTAGGCTTTGGACAAACCAGTGCATTTTGGATACAGACTGTAAATTTGGTTTGGCAAGGACTAGTACTAGAAAGTTGCCAACACTTCCAGCTTCCTCTAGATTTTTCAGTTTTCTTCAGAAAAAGCAGGACGAACACCCAACTTCACATGCACACAGTCATCACCTCCTGCTCTTAAGAGACAGAGAGCTGGTGTTCTGCTATCATTCTTCTTCCTGCAGCAGTCCAAAACCTTCATTCCAATAAATTCAGTCCTTTTCCAGTTCTATTCCAAACATATTTTTACTTTTAGAAGTACTGGGGGCAGGAGGGAATCCCCTGAAGAGGCCCAGTGCTTCCCTCCTTGTAATGAAACCCTGTAATGGAATGCCCTGCACTCCAATTAGGAAGAAATGCTAATTTTCTCCAGTTGAGCACCCCCTCTAGATGTATCTAATTTGTTTCACCGCTTTCATCTCTCCCCTCCATCGCATTTTCATTTAAAGGTTATGATCTGTTTGTGCCCTTCATGCCGCGCCCCGACAAGACACCCCTATGAGAGGTTGCAGGGGCCATGTAGCCCTTCCTAACCCCCTTCCCAGACAAAAAACAAAGCTTTTTTCCCTCCACTGCCTCTTTAAGAAATGCAGAAAGATGAAGGGGAGGGGCAGAGAACTAGGAAAACAATAATTAAAAATAAAAACTAAGCCCTCTTACCAATAAGGTTGTTGGTTATGTTTCCAACAAAAAGTTAAAGACCTTTGCACCATGACAAACACCATTATGACCAGTGCCAGGTCAGCTGGGAGAAAAGACATTACAGAGCTTTACTACTGCTGCAGATCCATTTTAGGAACAACTGCCATGCAAGAACACCCTTTTGCAAAAGGTTTCAAGATTTGTTTAGGTTTATGCTCCTTGCAGGGCTGGGGAAATGCATCCTCTCCCCAGTTGCCACAGAAATACAAGGCAAGCCAGCTCAGCTGAGGAGAAAGCCTCTGTAAAGCACTTCCCACCCCACTCTGATGGGTTATGCCCTGTTCTGGGAGCCTATGTTTTGATATGTTCTTTCAGGAGAGCAGGGGCTTGAGCCAGACAGTGTGGGCCTTGGGATAGCTCTTTGTAGCAGCCATAACTTTGGGCTGCCCTGGTTCTGGCTTGCTGGGGACAGGCATGTAAATCCTCACAGGAGAACTAATCTGGACTGCACACCTGCCCAGAAGAGCTTTTTACAAAGGCTATGGCTGTAGCACATGTGAGACAGACATCCAGATCGCCACGCTGGTACCACGGCACATGCCCCGAGAGAACATAACTGCCTTTTCACAAAAAAAAAAAAAAAAAAAAAAAAAAAAAAAAAAAACCACCACACCACACACACCTAGCCCTCATCCAACCTCTGTTTTCTCCAACAAGGTCTCTTTGCATCCTGTCTCTTGATTCCCTTCCCTTGCTCAAAGGCCTCAAGACTAGACTACAGTTGCAACAAAACATATCCAGAGTCAGCAGTAACTGGGAAGCAATGGGCACTGTACTCTCAAATAAAACAGCGTCCCTGGAGCTAAAACTCAGGGTCTCCCCACATGCCCACACTGCTCCTAGGCTGAGCCATTCATGCATGGCTTTTGTCCAGCTTCTGCCACCTTTTGCATCAATTCCRTCCTTCAGTTCGTGGCAACTAGAAAGGAAGTCCCTGGTCTACACTCTCTAGATGCAGGTTTCACCACAGATCTGTTGTCAACACCCTACAAGCTGAAAGGGCCCAAACAGCTTCTTAGGGGGCAACGCAACCAAACAGACCAGGACCGAGATGGAGTAGGAACTCCCAGGTTCCACTTGTGGCACAGCTTGCAACAACCTGTTCTGCTGGGAAAAGAAAAGGAGCAGCTGAATACACTGCACAGGCTGAGGGCTGATCAGCCTGTTCTTGGACAATAAGACGGAGCTGGAAAAGTACTGCAAGAAAGTTTTCTATTATTAATAGGCACTTTGCTAATACTGCCCAAGATAGCCAGCTCCCTCTCAGTCATTTCCTGCTGCAGCCGCTGAATCCCGTCACTCAGAGAGCTATATGCTCCATTACAAGCTATTTCCTCTGTATATTTGCAATCCCTCCAAAGGCTTTTGCAGAAAGTTCTGATGATTCTCCCCTCTTGCCCCCCTCCACAGCCAGGACTCCCTCACAACTGGACTTTCCGGGACCACAGATGGGGAGTGGGTAGGAGGCACACAAAGATTTACTCTTTGGAGATACCACCCTTGCCCTTCCCCCCCGGCCCCTTCTCTATCTGGTCCATGCGAACAAACCCCGAGTGGGAAAGAGCGTTCAGAAGAGGCCTGCGTCTGGGCCAGCCGCCTTTCATCCAGAAGATGCCTCTTCCCCTTGGAAAATGCAAGCATTGTGTGAAAACATTTTAATATATTCATGCACATTCCTATAGTTCGCAGGAGCGAGCGGGTCCCAGCACCCTCCCCTCCCTGCCTTCCAAATGATTTTCATAGGCAGCGATGCACTGGGAATGCCACCTGTTTTCTCGAATGCCCGCGAGTATGTAAATTGTGGGAATATGCGGGCCAAGCGCTGTGGTTTTATTGTGCTGCAGAAAAGATTTTACTAATTACTTGCCTAAACTCCAAAGCGGTACGCCTGATTTTTTACAAAGCGGGAGAGCAAGGAAGGTGGGGGTGGGGGAAGAGGAGGAGGGGGAGAAAAAAATAGAGAAAGAGAGAGAGTAGAGGGAAAGAGGAGAAGGAGAGGGAACGCAAGGGATGCATTTCAAAGTTTCTCTAGCAATTGGATTGGGGGGAGCTAGGCCCAATGTGAAATCATAGAGGTCAAAGGTGGGTCTCCCTCCCTTGTGAGAAAGTGGTGAATCAGGACGGTTTATCAAACGATCATTTTCTTTTGAAACTGGGAGGCAGCGGCTGGGACAATTCTGCAGATGTGCTTGATGAGTTCGGGACAAAAATGGGCCGCCTCCTCCCCCCCTCCCCCCTTTAAGGTCTCCCATCAGGGGTTGCTTCTCCCTCCACTGCTTCCAAGACCCTCCCCTCCCTTCTTCAGTGGTCAGCTGAGACCCCCACCCACTGCTCGCCTTTGTATTCCTGGCCTTTGGACACACTGACAGGGCCCTTTATGAGACCCCAATCAAGACCCCCATGTCACAGGTACCTAGTAGAGATACCAGACCCTTTTCAAATGAGGAACAACAAGGAAAATATGCTGGCCCATTGTCCCCACACGGCACCAAGGGAGATGAAAGGGACAGGCTGCTCCCTCTCCGCAGACCGCCTGCCAATCAACCCCAGTTATTAAGGTCACGATGTGGAAATTCTTTTGACCTACACCTAATCAAAGATGCACCAGGGCCTTTTGAGACAACACGGGGGAAGGTGGGAGGGCAGGCATCCCCCTGGCCTCCCCACCCATAAATAGAGCGGAGCTTCCAAAGAGAATTTAGGAGGAGTTACCCCAGTTAGTGCCCAAGCACATTTGCCCTGGGTACTGCTGGGGCAGCCRAGCTGGACTCCACACTGGCATCCAGGCTCCAGAGAGCTTAAATTAAAAGTCTTTCTCAATGAAGAGTTACAGACTGAGCGACACTGGAAGTAGCTCAGAAGTCACGATTAAGGACCCTGTGTGACAAGTACTAAGAAACCTCTTCCCATTCCCAACAGCTCTAGTTTTCACATACTCTGGGTTTCACAAACTGTGTTCAGCACCATGCGACACTRGGCCCTGAAGAGGGAGAGCTGGCTGGACATGAGTCTATGAACTTCCAAAAGCTGAAGCATCTGGAAGAAAGGATAGATGCTAGTGGTGCACAGCAGACTTCTTGAATCCCCCTTGCATTATACAGGGTGAAGATACCAAGATGACAACGATGGCAATAGTTCTTGGGACTATATAGAAACCTCTCCCAAGAGAGGAGTTAGGACACACCTGCAGTGATACTGGACAGAGCAATCAGACTAGTACGAAGTCATAAGAGTCTGGGTCAGATGGAAATCCAAGAAGTCCATTCCACTACTGAGCTCCAGAGCACTTGGAGCATGGACAACAGGATCATCTGCCCCTGAAAAGCTGTACTGTATCACTCACTGTCTGAGAGACATCAACACATGCTCAGTAACAGAACAGTTAGCCACAGTACTTCAACCCAACAGCAGTGACACAGGAGCTGACAGACTGCAGTCTGTGGTAGTTCACACAAAAAGGCCCAAAAAACCCCACCCTATAACAGAAACAGTGTTCAGTCTATACAGGAAGCTTCCACAAGCACATGATATTGAATGAAGTCCTTCAGAAGAGCCACATACTACAAAGCATGACCACCACCACCACTAAACACATGCAGGACCAGTCTTGAAGAAACAGGAACTTCYGCTATTCTTTCTTATGCATCACGTCTACCAGCATGCAGGGAATACCCTTCCCAATCCCACTGCCAGCTTGCTGCTCTCATCCAGTTGGCACCCTTCAAAGCCTATCCAGATCAAGCTGTCAGGGAAAGGCAAGCAAACTCAGGGAGGTGGAGGAAGGAAAACATGAGCAGTGGGGGAGTCATGACAACAAAACTGCAAGTGTCACTATGCTGAACACTTTGCTCATACGCTGGGTCATTTTCCTCCACCTTTTGTCTGCTTTTAGCTCATGAAAGACACCAGTTCCATTTTACTCAGAGTCCCCCAACTTCTGTCAGAGGGCCTACAGAAGATAACAGCCTACTAGTGCTGCCTACTTGTTGGCATATAGAAAGGGGACGATTACAGAAGAGCTTTGGGGCAGAGACTGTATTTTCACATGTGTTTACATAAGTCGTTGCCATTAAATTCTAACCCAGAAGTTAGCTAGTGGGTTCCTAAAACTGTCTCCTTGTTCTTTGGCTCTTACAAATTTGCTGAAGCAGGTGAAAGTTCCTTCTTCTAGATGTTAAACTAACTAGCTCCTATACCAGAAATTACTCAGCTGTGGCAATACRTGGCCTGGTTTAGGTTATCATAAGCCAAGATCAAAACTGACACTGCCAACTAGCTGCAGCACCCAGAGCAGACCTGACTTCAGTGCTGTAGCACAGAAGATGGAGGCAAGGTTCTTTCTTCAAGGCAATATCCTCCACCATCTCCCTCCTTTCAAATGCCAATGGCAGGCTAAGGGTGAGCCTCCCGCTGTCCTCAGAGTGAAACAACTCTCCTTTATAGAGGCTAGGCTGCTATCTTAGGACACCGCAGCTCAAATTCCTACCTCAGGGCAAGAGCTCCATCCTCTGAGTGACATCGCCAGCCACATCTTGGAGGACTGACAGTAGAAGCTGAGCCTTGTTAGAGGCATCCACACCTGGGGCTCTCACCTTGCAAGAAAGGTCCATCCCTCTCTGTCCCTCCCTGTCCCCAAAAGCAGCCCTTTGAAAGGCAGGGGAGGGAACAGACACCACTCTAATTGTAGGAGTTGAAACCTGGCATACTCCTGCCCATCCACCTCTGCAGTCAGTGTCTGCTTCTCTTTGAACCTCTGGTACAGCTTATCAGGTTGCTGCCCTCCCCAGAGAAGATCAGAAAGAAAAAAAAAAATAGGGCAATGATTACTATTGTACACTGATTTGCAAACTGGAGAAAGAGCGAGAGAACATGAACAGCCTCCATGTGTCAGGCTATGAAAGGGCAGCGACTCTGAAGCCGCCTGAAAAACAAACCCTTAATTTAAATGTTAATGAAAGTGCTGAAGAGACATCAGAGGCTTTGGTTTCTCTACTAGGAACAGAATCACCAGGTCTAGAATTTATGACCCCCTTCACCTCCCCTCTCCCCTTCTCTGCTCCATCAGCCAGAGAAGTTAGGGGGGAAAAAAAAAAGGGCACACTAATTTTAACATTAACTCCACACTTCCACCCTGGGATGCAATTGCTAAATTATCTGTCGGCAGGACACTGATCAAAGGTGGAAAAACAAAGGCACACTGCACAGCTGAGCAAAGGTAAACAGCAGCCAAGGTCTGGTGAAGTTACCTTCTCCCCCTACAAGTTTAAAAAGAAGAAAAAACGATCATGAACTGGAAATAGAAGCTTCAAGACACAAGGCTGCCAGCCCCCTCCTAGACTAAGTTTCTTCTGTCACATCGATTAAACAGGCACAGCTTCTCCTGGGCAAACCAAGCAGCACAAGAAAGATGCTTCCCCCAAGCTTCCTGAGGCAGACTTTCCCTCAAGTGAGGGGAAAGATGAGAAAAAATTGCAGGGGGGGGAAAAAAAAAAAAAAAGAGCCTCAATATGCAACATGGCTCCACTGGATTAGAAACAGATGTTTGGGATCTAATTCAGTTAGCTACTGCCTACCAAATCCTCAGCCCACCTGCCCACAATCAATTCACATAGCTATAGAATATATGTATATCGCACAGTTATAGAAAATATAAACATTCGAGTTTTGCCCAAAAGCGACAAGGAGGGAGCATTCCATTAGTCACATGAGGTATGACAGGCAAAGGAAGGAGACTGAAGAAAAGCTGCACAGTTTGTGCACCTATAGCAGCATTCACATGTGTGTTCGTTCCTAGGGAAGAGGGAAAAGACACATAGGTTCATGTGTTCACCCATGGGAAGATGACATAGGAGAATCACTATCACACAATGAAGAAGGCAAAACAAACTTCTGCCTCCCAACATCAAGGGGACAGTCAGGGCAMATGGATAAGACACAGGTGTCACTCTAGCTCCAGAGGGGAGAAACTGCTACTCATTTCCTGCTCTTCAGCTTAGGGTTGAAAGAGAGCAGATGTCAGATATGACTATTACATACATCCAGAAAACTGTATCCAGATCACTCTCTGAAGTCAGTGAGAGATGGTAGTTAACACCACCTCTAACACTGCAAATCCACCCTGGGATCTCACAGTCGAGCAGGGTTCTTCCTGCCCCTACTTAAGAAACAGCTGCAGGTCAGAGTCTCCTCGCAATTATTCAAACCAGCCAGGCTCTACGGAGATCCCAAAGGACAGCAGAGCTATTGCTGCCTGCTATTTTGCTGGCAATGCACAAACCAGAATAAAACCCTTTGCCTTCTCCCATATCCTAGCAGACTCAGAGAGGTTAACTGTACAAAGCTAGGTCAAAACAGAACACCRCTACAGCCAACAGCTCGTTTTCATGTGCAGTAGGGGATGTCTGCGGATAGAAGTGCAGCAACAAGACAGGGGGGTGAGAGGGGAGGGAATATTATCATGGACTTCAACTGCTGCACATTATGGCTCCAAAATGTACAGTTAAAATTACTGCAAATTTGCTCCAACTCAAGTGAGTTGCTTTGCCTTAATGCAATCTACAAGATCAGATTGTTTCACTTTCACAAAAAATTTCCAAACAGCCATTAAAAAGCAGCCTTCAAAATTATTCATTTGGATTATTCCCAGTGGGGGGGCGGGGGGGAAGAGGCCCATACAGTCATGGTACCTGTCAATAACTCTCCTTCTTCCTTCCCCTAGCAAGTTTTGCATATGTTTTACAATTTGCCTAAATTGTCCGCAGGGGCAGAGGTCTCCCAGATATTACACCCCCATAGTCTTCTCTGAAAGTGGCAACTAAGTTAACAGAGATTCAAATTAGCATCTAAAAAGACAGGAGTCAGGTCTCAACTACAACACTGGGCATAAAGGGAAGAGACAGAACAAACCTGGCTTTTTAAATTCCACTGCTCACAGAACTACTCATTTTCCTTTAAATTAAAACTTTCAGCACAGCACAGCTAGTATTTGGTACAAACTTTCCTCGTCTATGTAATAAACTTGCATTTCAGCAAGGCAACGTTTGCAAGCAGAGGTCACGTCACTCCAGTAGGCCAGATGATGCAGTTGGAAAGGGACATCTTTTGGGCTCACATACCAAAAGCATCTCTCTGCCACAATAGGGCACATTACAGTTGTCCGGTATTCCCCAAACTTGCACCCAAGGCTTCCCAGCTCTCTGTCTACAGGTTCACATACAAAAAGCATTTGTGTGCCTCCACCATCTTTTTTCTTAGGTTAAAAGCCAGCACACAGAGTAYGACACAGGAAGACTACCTCTCATGATAAATATTTAAAATCTAAACAGCAAACATCTATGACCAGACCCAGGAAGAGAAGCTGGCTTAAATTTGAACACATTTTTAATCCAGCACCAAAGAATTTCTAAATCCAAGATAAATAATGAATTCAACATCAAGGTCTGCTTTTATTCTCTCTCCCTCCAGTTTACAAGCTTCTCTATGATCAGAGGGGGAAAAAAAAAAAAAAAAAGTGCGTTGCAACTAAGTTTCCCCTAAATAAAGGGGCATTTCAGTAGCACAACATATACCATAAGCCTTATATTTCTGCAGCCATAAATGCCAAGTAATTAGACCCCATTTTCTCCACAAACCTATCCCTCAAATTAAACGATGTACAGTGGTCACTTCACTTCCCTGGCTACTGCCACCTCAGGGAGTCACAAAGCATGAAGGTGCCACTATTCCACCAGAAAAGCCTGGGTTTGCCTCACTTTGCACATTTGAATTGGTCCACTGCACTCAGGCTTGCCCTGGTCCCTGAGCACACATAAGTCACTGCAGTAARCACCAGTAAATGAAAGTTTAACATCTGCATGATGCAGAGTTCAAAAGGCAAATGAACTCGGGGGGAAGGGGATTACAAGCAGCTAAGAAACGTGGTTTAGGGTAGGCAGCCTCCCTGTAAATACAGCATTTTACTAGTCTTTGCAGAAGGACAGCTTTGGAAACCAGCAAAAGTTGTCAAAGCAAGCAGAGACACCCTTTTTTAAGGATACTCTCAGACTCTTCTCTTCTCCCAAAGTGACGGGTAATGTGGGCCCTGCTATCCCAAGTGACATCACTGATCAGCAAAGGTATGCAGGAGACCTGCTGAAAACCCAGGAGGAGCATAGTGCCCTCTCCATCCTCACTGCCCTGCAGGACACTGCTAGGGAGCCCCAAGGCAATGAACGCACATCTGYATGGCATCTCAACAAGGCCCTTCCATAGCCAAAAAGGTAACGCACAGGACCAAACACAACTCACCCCCACAGCAACAGGAGCAGATCCAGTGCTCCCTGTACCTTTCTGCTGCCTTTTCTCCTGACTTGATCTCCYCAAGGGCATGTTCTGTTTGCAGACCCTCTCAGCCAGCTCAGCATCACTGCAGAAAGAACAAGAAAGCCTCCTTCCTATCTCAGGGCATCCGCAGGAGGACCTCTGTACTGTTTTGGGGAAACTGCAGACAACTCAAAGTAGAAAAGCCAGAAGAGCTGCAGTTCAAGAGCACAAATATCCATAGCTGATATGACTGTTCCTAGAAGCATTGCTATGGTAACTCCATACACATTTCTCTTAGGGATGGCACTAGTCCTGCCTACTGATGTTAGTTTTTGGGGGTGCMGGCACTGTCCATTAAAGTAGCAGCCCAGAAGAGCAGGATTACAGCAGAGACAGCAGAAAACCCAGTTGCATGCAAGTCAGGAGTGCATGGGATACTTCGTAAGGAAGCTTCAGTGACACAGAGGGAGATACCATTGAAAAGCAAGAAGGAAAGGTTCAGCCCTGCCCATTAACAGTTGAGGTTCAGCAARAATACAGCCCTGACTACTCTAGGGAGTCTTAGTCCTGGCTAACCTCCAGGTCAGGAATCTGCAGCCTCTCCAAGGCAATTTTTAATAGCTAGAGCTGGGKAAGTCCTCCCTGCTCCTACCCCACCATACACAACTGTTTTGAGTGGTTCCAGAGCCGTGTCTGTATTAGAGAGAGCTGGAGGCTTCTCTGCAGTGATGGGCCAGAATACTTAAGTGGTTGAAGCCTGATTCTGCACCAGTCCTACACCAGCAGAACCATCCATCCTTAGGGAAGGGCTCTCAGTCTACACCAGCAAGTGAGAAGGAAGAATCAGGAGGGCACATCAAATGTTTAGGAGAAAGAGGAGGTTACGGGCTACGCTCAGCCCCTCTGAGGAACAGATGTACCCAACTCTGGCCAGAAGGATGGGGACTGCAAGGGAGGAAAAGCTTCGTGCACAAGTGCATAGGGAATGCATAGTGGTGAAATATGGACTCTTGCAAGTAAAACACAGGCCACAGAGCTCCCCAAAGCAGACCCTACTAGAAACCAGATATTATCTTTTTGATACCCACCCTCATTAGACAGCAAGCAATAAAACCTATTAGTGAAAAATTCATCTCCCCTGCCCCTTGCCCTRGCCCTCCCCCACCACATGCCCTCCTGCTCTGATCCTCTCTCTCTTCTAGGATGGCTGCGATTTGTTCTGAGAAGCGACAGGTTTATAGGTTAGCCGACACCTTCTCTCTGTGGAATTTTAATTAACTTCTCCCATCGTCAATATGTTAAGGAGCAGGGTTCCCATTATACGAGGTCAGTAGCGTGTTTCAGGCCCTGTTATATCAGCCGTCAAATTGAAGAATTAATGACGTGGCTAATTGGCTCTAATTCTCCACCCCCCAAAAAATATCAGTGGGGGCGGGGGAGTAGGGCTAGTGGGGGAGGCTGGTACAGTCTGCAGCCTCAAAAGAAAATGATAGTGCACAATTTAAGCCCACTTGTTCATGGGGTAGCTGTTCCACAGCCTCCCATTTATCACCCTGCAGGGAGGAAAGGGGTGGGGGGGGAAGACAGTGGGTAAATATTGTGACAGAGAGCGTGCACAAGTGTGCACGCCAGGGAGRGGAACGCTGTCCTGACAAGAGGCCACCTCAGTAGGTCATCACTTAGGAGTAGGAAGCAGCATGCTGCTGGGCTCTTCCCAGCCATGGCACTAGATCCAGGGCCAGTCTACTGGAAAAGGGGCCCTAGCAGAGCAGAAGACAGCAAAGGGCTTCTATCTAACATCCTGCAGCAGCACTAACACACGTGGCACTACTTCAAAAACACTATCTGTCTCAAACACTGGGAGCAGCAGGGCAGAGGAACAGCAAACAGAGCAGGCCCAGAGGGTCATTTCCCTGATAATGCCATTAGCTCCAAACCACTAGGTTTCTGCCGCTTCAAAACAAGCTCAGAAATCTAACAAGCACAAAATTATGGGAAATATTTTGGTATTGCACAAGCCTAAAATTCACTAGTTGCAGATATGACATGAACAGCAACAATGGCTCTTCTTCCTCCTTCCCTTGAGGAAGGCTAAGGAGGAATCTCTCTTGCAGAGGACCAGGTTAAAACTGCACCAAAGAGACAGATCATTGCTGGCCAGTGTAAGATTTTAAGAGTAAGAATTCAAATGTCTCAAATTTTCGCTTTCTCATGAACTAGAGCACTTTGGTAAACTGCTTGGAAGACACTTGTATAGGTATCACCCATACCTCCCATGCTGAAGCTGTAGTTGTAGCATCACATCTGTATTAGCAGCACAAGGCTACAGGCAGAAGAGCCTGGGAAACCATATCCCTGAACTCCACTCCCACCTTCCTCAATTCAGCATGCTCAGTTTCAAAGAAAACTGACCTTTCACCACTGCACACGGGTCCAGGCTAGCCTCCCAAACCAAACAGCAGGGATTTTTCTGCTTGGTATCTCTTCTGCCAGAGAGTTCAGTATAAGTTGGCATCTTTTCAGTGCAGAAGACCTCAAGACGATCTGGCTCATTGCTCCTAACTAGCAAGACAGAGTAGGGTAGAGAGCTGGCTATCCAGGGGAAAACAAGCAGATGCCACCTGAAGCAGTAACAGGAATGCTGTGGCCATTTTCACAGCCTGTTTATGAAGGGACCACTCTGCTGTACTGGGGAACGGAGAACACATGATCTTTCCAGAGCTCCTGCTGAAGGCACAAGCACTTGGTCAGCCTCCACCTAGATCAATTCCTTGAAGTGTCACAGTAGCGCCTCAGAGAGATTTGCAGATACATATCCTATCCAACTCCTTACTTCTCTCTATTGGAAATTGGGAATAAAGAGATATCAGTTACCTTAATAATGGGCTGATAGCAATGGACCACACTCGATCCTCTGTCTGCACTGTGTGTAGACACTGCCCAACTCTGCCCGCGGACAGGGACCAAACCTAGAGAGAGAGATGCATGTTATGCCAGGTCACCCAGAAGGTGCAAAAGAAGGTAGGARGCACACAGCTAATGAGCTGCCGCAACTGCCATGCTTCCCTTTCCGAGAGATCCTCTGACCGAATTCCCACTACTTATTTTTGAGAAGCAGAACCTTCAATCACAGGCAGAAAGAAGCACTTAAAGTTGCACAGACTCAGCTTATGACTATGACCTTCCATCCCACTTGACCACAGGGAACAGAGAGAGCACCCCAATACACCACATGCCTCTGGGGCAGCGTAGAGATTTCTCATCTTCTGTAGTTAAAGGAACAAGCACCAGGCTTTGTTCAAATCTCTGCTGTTCTCAAAGAGGTCTGGAAGGCTTTGCACCATGCCTGGAAATATCTTCCATTCATATTATCTATAAAATTAATTGTTCAGTGTCCTGTGAAAGGGGTTTGTGTAAAGCCATCCCCTTTGGACCAGGTTTCTTAAGCATACCCCAGGCTATTTTCAGAGAGGCCCTTCTTGCCCACTGACAATGTGAGAAAACCCCCTTCCCTCCCCCATCAGGGCACACATCCCCTTCCACCAGTTCACCCTCCCCATCACCTTTGATTCTGGGTCCTTACAAAGCCCCCCAGCTTCTCCCTGGGGCCTCTGCTCGTGGCCCTCACTTATCCAGCCTTGCCCCCATTCTTGGCTCATAGGACCTGAGCACCCCAGTCCTCTGTAACCTACCCCCAGTGTTTCACTTCAAGACTTCAAAGCTGGGAGTGCCCTATTTGTTTGTTTGTTGATAATGCCCAGGATTGCAGGCTATTCTTGTCAGCGGGGAATTTAGCACCTAGTGTCAGCAAAAGCAGCAGAAAAGCTTAACTCTTTTAAGGCATCCCTATCTCCTACAGGTTAAAAATATTGCTCAGAGCACACTATCTGGTGCCTATCACACAGGAATGTACATTAGCAGCTCTTCAGGGCTTAGCCCTAATCAACACTCAGCAGAGCCCTCAATAGCTTAGACACTTAGAGCCCCTTTAAAAGGCTGGTAGGGATTCCCTTCCACCCTCCAAGAGTCTCGTTCACGCAAACAAGGCAACCCACAAAAGCAATGATAAAAAATAAAAGGCGAACGTCCCTAGAGCCTATGCTGTAGGGAGCATTGGGTGGGCAAGATCTCACATTAGTTCCAGGAAAAACAGCCTTAATTCCTTTCTGGCCTTCAGGAATTTGTTCTCAAGGTCAGGGGAGGTCTGTCCTCTTGCTGCCAGGGAAGCAGCAAGAAGGCATGCTCCCAAAGAGGCTCTGCAGAACAGAGAGGAACAGCCCTGTTAAATGCCAGCCAAAGCAGCATCCAGACCTTGCTCACAGGAGGCAAGCAGCATCCCAGACAGTGCTCTTTCCATCTGAATACAGCTCTGCTTGGGAGTTATTTCACCCAGRAGCACACCCATCCAGAGGGACCAAGTAGAACAGATAGGGCAATGCCGCTTAGCAGCCTGTCAGGCAGTTACCCATTAACACACACTTCCTATAAAACCTTGAAAGAGACATTTAGGTCTCCTTGTCCCAGCTTCCCTTCTTATTAAACAGGAACAGTAGTTTTTCTTCTTACCTCCACTAACGCTCTGCGACACATACCAGGATGCGGAGAGTATACCAGGATCCTATCCTGAGCAACAGCCAAAGCTTTCAACACAGAGCATTTACCGACAATGAAACTAGTGGTTGTAAAGATGCTACGGGTACTGCATCATGCTAGCAGGACAAGGGTGAAACAACTGCATGGAGTTTCCTAAACTACTGAAACAGATCTGGGGACCAGCTCAGGAGAACAGCTCTCCAGGTCCACACAGGAACATGGTGCTGTCAACCAGATCCAAAGGACAAAAATCAACAAGCCTCTGCCTCAAAAAGAAACAGCCAAAAAACATGGTTCAGCAATGCCAATTAGAAGAGAGAAAAATGGAAGCTGGTGGTGTCCATAGCCGAACTTCACTCCTGGAAGCAAGGACATGCTTGAGATGCATAGGGCAAATTTCAGACTAACTGGCATGGATCTCCACACTGTTGTGTTAGACAAACACATAGTGAAAGAAGMAAAGCATTCTTCTATGCTTCCAGCTTAAACCAGCAGCTGATATACTGCCAAACCTCTTTCTTAAAAGCCTGGCACAGCAAACATCTTTTCAGAGACATGAGCTTACGCCAAGATAYCCAGTGCTCCTCCTGCAGGCACACAAGCCAGGGCTCACAACAGTTCTGCTGACACTTAAACATTCATGGCACAAGACCTCTGCGGTCACCTCTGTGGCAGCACCTGCAGCAGCTGGAYCATCACTGCTCACCTTTGCTGTTCTGTCCCGGGAGCCGCTCACAATGAGGCCGCCTTGGAAGTCCACACAGTTCACCTCCTGTTCATGCGCAGAAAACTTGACACTGTAAGAGCCATGGATCTTGTGAAGGACAATATTCCCATCCCTGAAAAACAAATCCCAAGGTGGGAAACTTGATCAGCTGCAGCTCCCCTGGCTGGCCAAACACCTTCCATTCGTGTTTGGGAGTGCCACTAAAAGGCCATGACTGATCTCTCAGGGGAGCTGAAATTCAAGCAATATTATTAACCCTCCACTCCCCACATATCACCTGTTCTCTTAAAAAAACCCACTTCTGGCCATTAAAAGCCTGATCTGCTCCACACAACAGCTTTTGCTGGGCACCTTTCCACCTGGGAAAGATGGGTTTAGGTTAAGCCACACAAACCAGCAGAGCAGCCATTCCTCCTCTTATTGTTTGAGCTTGCCAGAATCCCATCTGGATGCTGAACAGCTGGAGTAAGTGGACAAGCAAGCAGGTAGCTCTCTGCCATGCCTGAGCCTCAGCTTTTCATTCATTCCAGAGCAGCCACATAGAGGATTGTGTTTTGAAGTAACTACAAAGAAACTTAGACTTTTGTCAACCAATACATTTACTGGAATTTTAAATGCATGCCTTCATTGCCACCTGGATTTCAGTTGTGGGTTTGGGGCGGGGTGGGGGGCATGGGGGTTGTTGCTGTTTTAAAAAACAGGGGAGAGTCAAGACATCCAGTACAGACAGTCACACTTCTCCCAATTCTGTGCTGAAGTGCTGTGTACATTAATAGTTAAAACTTTATAAACAACAGTTCTGTCTTTTCCTTTAATTGAAAAAGCCTGGCTGAATGCAAAATTAATTGGAGAAGTTTGTGTGCTGGAAAGCTTGGCAGTTTTCCCCCTTTCCACAATTATATCAGTAGGTCTAATAAAGATATACTTGTCTCTAGAAAGCTTTATGCACAACTGCAGTCTCAGTTAACTAGYGGTTCTGAATATTAGAATACAGTCTAGTCACCCTGGCTGTAACAGGGAAAGAAATGAACCTTGCAGATCAGTCAGGATTATGTGGCACCCATCTACACAATTTTAAAAGAGAAAAGGGCAGTTCATACAGTCAACAGCACGAGATTCAGCTCCTTCATTGCTTTAGCAGAGTTTTTTTCAGGGCAGAACCAAATCATGCACAAGGATGCTCTATGGCAGGATTGACCTCTCTGCCTTCAGCTGAAGTTATACAAAACCTTTCCAATTTCATCACCATGCTCRTTGGGCTCTCTCATACACCAAACTTACCCCCCTCCACTGACGACATGGGAGTTGACAAGAACAAAGCGACATACGTCCTCCTGGTGGCCAGAGAAGATAGCTTGAGGGTGGCGCTGCAAACCTGTACTGTCTGGACAGAGCCGGTAGGCCTCGATGTTCTCAGCTTGAGACAGGTACAAATACTCGCCATCCAGCTCCATCCAGGGCATCAAGCTGCAGACAGACAGCAGGTTTGGGGGGAGGGGGGTGGAGAAGAGAAAAATAAAAAAAAAATTGAGAGAGAGATCATACACATACTCATACCAACAAAAGCAAACATTCACTCAAAAAAGACAGTGGAGTTGGAGCTGCTGCTCACATGCAGAAGCAGGGCTTAATATAGCAGCATGGCTAAGAAATGAAGTTTCTCTAGCAACATCCAGAGCAGATCACATTGCTGGCATTTTTCTGACCAAGAGTTGAAGAAAAAGACAAGCATGGAATCTCTGAAAGAGAAGATGGCCAAGAGTCTAATGTGTTTAGATAGGAAATACTTAAGGCTCCCTGACCCCTCTTGATGAGCCCTGCACTTTTTAAGAAACTAGACTATCAGGCATTTGTGAGCTATGTCGAGTATTTCTAACAGAGCCTTCAATATGAGGCTCTTTGTGTGAGCACAAACAGTCCTGATCCCGCAAATAATTTGCTGATGTCCTACAGAGGACATAAAGCTGCTGCTGTTTCACATCTGAGCAGAGGAGCAGGTCACATCAAGCACAGATCTTCCTACATACARGAAGAAAGAAATCCCGCATACTCTGTACCCTCACATGTAAGGCAGTAGGGTGAGAAGAAGCAGRGGCCAGAGGGTGTTCAGGAACTTTGTGTTCCTCACGCAGAGGAGGTGTTTTTCTACAGTCATACCTCTTTCACTTCTGAGCCAAAAGCAGCAGAAGAGCAACATCTCTTGATCTCCGTTGCTCATCTTTCAGAACAGATCATGCACCCTTCTGTCCCTTACTCTCTGTGGGACAGGGGCAATCTCCCTACAGAGAAGGGCCAGGCACAAAAGCCATGGCCTTCTTAAAGAGCTGTTCCAAAGTGCTTTGAAGATACAAGTTACAAGTGGAAAATATGCTTAAAAAAACAGAACAAGAGAAACACCCACATCCTTCCTGGGAAAACGAGAAAAAAAAAGAGAGGAGAAGTCACTCAAGCAATATCTGAATTAAGTGCATCATCACAACAAGTTTATTTATTCTTGAAACAAACCCAAAATACAGAAGACAGAACAGGCTACARTGGGCACCTAGACTGTGAGCTCTTTGCCTTTCTGTAGCCACCAGAGAATCAACAACTAAACCTTCTGGATACAGCAAGGCAAGCTACAAAGAGACATTGGACTCATGGGGCACAGATGCATGAAATTGTCTCCACACTGCACACTTGTTGCCAAGTGCACCAATATCCATGCAAACACTGAGCAAAACCAGAGCCTTTCCATAGAACAACCTTTCAGCTTGCAGGCTATTAAGGAACAAGCTGCTTTGAAAGCAGGGGTCTTCTCATTTTTTGCAGCTCATTCATCCTCAGAGGTCATGATTTTCTGTGTCAATAGAGCCATCACACACAACCACACCACATACCATCACAACAAGGGACTAGCAGCAAGCAAGAGGACAGTTTATTAGACATGTCTGCTTGCTTGCATCTATCTCTAATAACAGGTTTTTAGTCACAGGGACTAAACAGTTGAGTGTAGGTTATAGTGTTCATTTGGGATTTGGTCATATACATGGAAAAATAAGAGGCATCTTTAGAGCAGCAGCTTTGGTTTAAGGCAGGCTTTGATTTCCTCTTCCTTCCTCCACTCCCACGCAGCCCTCTAAAAGCAAGTGAATATCCAGCTTCCTTAGACTATAGCCAGTTTCTGTGGTTCTTCTCCTGCTGCAATTTAGCTTTTACCTTTTTTCTATAGCTTTTTCATAAGGAGAAGTAACAAATTTGAAAGCAGGATAAATGAAAATTAGGGCATGCAGTTTGGATGGTGGCCTCATTAAAYCTGCCCTTGCATTTTCACTTGGGAAGCTGGTTTAGTAATGATCTCAATATCTACAGAGCCCTTCTTCACAGATGGTCTCAAGCACTTCACAGGCAGGTATATAACCTGCACCATGAACCACTCTGTTCACTATAGCTGTCCCCAGGGCTTTAGACAAGCAGTGGCACAGTATCCACCACCTCAATCTACATAGCACCAAAAGGCACGTAAGCTCAGTAAGTCTCTGTTCTTCAGCAAATAACAAACCATAGTCCCTCTCATTTTTCCCCTTTGCCTAATGATGTGAAGGCTGAAACTTTAGATGTACTTCTCAGGCATGAGACCCATCTCATTCCTTGCTTTGAAAAGTGAGTACACCTTTGCAAGCAAGATTTTGACAGCAACGATCTCCTCTAATTAGTGTCAAATATACATTTTGTTAGTAGAGCAGGGAAGCATAAGGTAGAACTAAYGTTTTAGATTTGCATGTCCAAATCTAGGGACAGGACAAAGTACATAAGAAAACAAGCATTTTGAGGAGACACAAAGAACAGGAGTCCACATACGGGGTCAAGGCATGCTCATTGCAAGAACAGTACAGAAAATTGCCCATGGTATATAGCAATAGATAGGCAAGCTAACTTTTAAGGCACATAGTTTGGAGTCTGAAGTAAAGATTACTAAATCCAACTAGAATTGCACAGGTCATAACAATGCCAAACTCCGGCTCTTACTGAGAAACTCTTGGCTCTCAGAGTGAATATCTAGGGTCAGACAGCACCTCCAGTTATGTCGCAGCCAGCCAGCAACATCCAAAACAGGCCAGTGATACCATTTGTAAAACCCCACGGATCAAAGGGAGCATGAAATGTCTCATTTCAGGGCACGGAGGCAAACCCAGAGCCCCTTAGCAGCTGACACAGAACAAAGTAGAAGAGAAAGGAGCCACTTGCTTGCGTTTCCATTTCAGCAGTATCTCCCTCCGGCAGCGTCCGTGCCTCCAGTTCTGAGAGACTTTCACCCTTTCTTTCACTGGAACGCCAGCTCCTCTGCAAAGAAAGAGATGAGATGAGCAACCAGGACTGATGCCATACAGAGAACACACACAAACAAGTTGGTCACAGGTACATTCTCACTCTGGTTCCACAAATGATGAACTGGCAAACACTGTTAGGGCCTGAACCACACTTGAGCAAAGGCACTTGTGAGAGTTGATGAGAGAGGAACACTGAGCAGAGTGGGCGCTTGTCAACAAAGCAGGCCATCTCCAATGATTGCTACAGTAAAAGCTTTAGATCTGACCAAGAGGTGATCTGGTATGCTGAGTACAACACAGGTTCAAACAAAATGTAATCAAAGCAAGAAGACATTAAAAAAAAAAAAAAAAGACCAAAGAAACAGAGCATGACTCTTCTAACAGAGACTAAAGAAAGCCAGTTAGAATAAGGACAACACCACACAAGAACAGGTGGAGGAAAAATTAGGAGTACACTGAAACTGGAAGTCAGAAGAAAGTGTCTAGCCAGCGCTAGCAAAGAAACCTCTCCAGACCCTCACCTGCCTGACAACAACATAACCAGATACAGTAACTAGAGATCAAGAYAAATTCAGACTAAAAATAAAATGTATTCATCTGTGTAGCCCTCCAATACACACACACAAAAGTAAAATTGACCATCCTTTGCCACAGCTCAAAGGACAGAGAATCCCACTGCACTGCTGTAAATGTCTCTATTTACAGTCAAAGTTACTAAAAGATTGACTGCAGTTCATAACTTTGTTTTGTATCTGAGCAGCTGGGTATTTGGAGAACCACTGGTTTAAGCACACAAGAATACCACTTACCTCCTCAAGTAAACCAGCAACCACGCAAAGCAACAAGGCAGGATTTGCCAAAATGAGATGGGACAGGCCAAGATCAACACAGCTCAAAAGGTGACCAAAGGTAGGTACCACACCTGGAGCTCAGGCCTCTTTAGTGTCTAAATGACTACTTTATTAAGTCACCCAATTCAAGCATCTGTTCAACATCTATTTTGCTTTCACGATCCAGGGCTGATTAAAGAGAGGAGGAAAAAAGAAAAGGCAACTTTAATTTCTCTCTTTCTCATATTTTAAGCTTRAGTATTCAATATTCAATAGCTGCTGGTAGAAAGGATCAGAGAAGTACAAACACAAGAAGCTTTCCAACTTTTGTAACTGGGGATTGTGAACCATCTTATTACATTACACCGAGATTTTTCCTTTTTTATGCATTTCTCAATGGCAAATAGTTCCCAGCCACATAGGATGAAAGGAAGATCAGGGACTGGTGCCCACACCAGGACCAGTTCCCTCCTCYCATTCCCATAAAGCCCCCAACCCACTTCCCAAAAGTGACATTTTTGGGTGCTCTATCATTTTTAAAACAAAGATTAGCTCCCTGTAAATAAACATCTCCTGTGGCTGTTAATGCGTGTAGGAATCTCTAACCTGGCCCTAGGGCCTGGCCAGATTCTCATTTTCCCAGCCTTTCCTCCATAGCCTCAGGCTCCTTTTTCTCTGCTCACCCTTCCCTCCCCTTTTCTATGCTTTCCGGCACTTAGTCACCATTATAATTTGACTGCATTCCTGGGCATGRGACCCATTTTAAACAAAAACAGAAACCACACACAGAAAAGCTTTTCGTCCCCTAGAAACCTTTGCAACTATAAGTTTATGATCAGTAGAGCCACACCAGACAAAGAGCTCAGAGCTTCCTAAATTCACTTTTATTTCTCTTAATCCTTAAGAAAAAAAATTATCTCTAGAGTTAGCCTAGGCTGCAAGAAGAGGAATTCCACTTTTAAGAGAGGACTTGCTGGAGTTTGTGGGGCCAGATACCGTCTGAGATGAGGAATGCACAACACTGAAAAGTCAGGTCAGGTCCAGCAGCCTCCTCACTGCTTATTACTCTCCCAGACAGAGTTCAGGCTCTCCGCCTACATTCAATTCCATTCATTACTCCGAAACACTTCTCCTCCCCACCCCTCAAACCTCAGTTAAAATCTGTACRTGGGGAGAACTTAAGTCACTAGCTTTCAGTGATGGAAAATGCACTCACGCCCCAACCTCCCCAACACGTACTGGCCCAAGCAGACATCCTGAGCTCAATGCACAAACCCTAAGACTAAATATAATTTCCAAGGCTCTAAAAAAGGGTGAATTCAAGGTCAAAAAAGCAGCCTCCACCTTATACAGCTGGTCACTTTCCTAGCTGAGAGATGGCAGGCCTTGATCCTCCTGCTGCTGAAAGAGGAATTTCAAAAGAGACGGTCATGCATTGGCTTGGCTCAGGGTACCAGTTCACTACTTCGGTTACTGTTGGTAGCAGTGCACCCTGTTCTTTCATGTATGTCAACAGGAGGTGCGCGCACGCGTGTGTGCGCGCACGTGTGTGTGTGTTGGGTGGGTTGTTTGCTGGGGTTCTGGCTTCTCACTGCCACCCCCTGCAACACACACATACACACACACTATTAGTGGATATATTATTTTTCCAGCCTGCTTCCTCCATACAGCAATTTTGGACTGAGATAGTTTAAACACATCTTAGAAATGCCCACCTTGTATAAGTAGAAATGTCTGGGGGATAAAAAGCAGAGGCAAGAGAGGGAACTGAATATATGGAGAGCATGAGACAGAAGATGCAGAACCTGAACTGATACACACCTCCCCTTTGCCAAGATCAGGGCAGTAGAGACTGAACTGTGACAATTTTCAAATGTTGGTCAGAGACATTTGATTCCCGATAGCAAGAGGAGTTAAATCCAGCCTACTGATGGAATCAAGTGCTGAGATATAATTTGATTTGCTTCTTCAATAGCACTCCCCGGAACGACTCCCAAAATACATCAAAGGTGATGAGCATCACAGCAACGCTCTAGAGCAATTCTCAAAACTTAGCAAGTTAAAAAGGGTATCACCATATAGATTTAATCATTTGACAAAAATGATCCTTTTTCTCCCTACAAAGACTCTTCTGCTTCAGTCTTTCTGCACATGCAAATCTTTACGAATTGCTCCACAATTATCTGAGACAGTCAACAGATGTCACACCCCCACAGTGAGTGGCTGATTTAACCAAGTACCTCCCACTTCAGCAACTGGATTGAACAYCCAAAAATTCAGGAGACTGACCTACCTCACAAGGCCTGATGCTACGTAATATGCAGCAGAGAGACTATGATTCCCAAGCCAATGAACAACCTGACCTTCTTTAGGACAGAATCCAGCAAAATACTAAACCACATGCTTAAAATTCAACATATGCTTAAGTGCTTTGTGGAATCAAGACCTTGGCATCCAAGTTTTAAGAAACCCCACCCAAAAGACCGTGGGAGGCTGACTCATTGGGGAAGGACTACCCTGGTTTCATCAGGATCCACATAGCACTACACTGGAAAGCAGCACCAGGGCATAGAGCACCAGGTGACTAGGAAATCAAAGCAACATGCCACAGCTGCTCTTCAACACTGAAGTACAGTCCAGCATCCTAGAAGAATGGCAAGAAACACAGGGTGAAGGAATTGGTGAACATCATACATGAAAACTCAGCAAAATTCAGCCAAAACGTCTTTAAAGCCCACACATAGATCACAGTCCACCATTTTACCACCTGTGCTAGGGGGTCACAACTCCAATAGCTTATGAAGTTGTATGTTTCAGAAGATATAAGGCTGTCTTTGTTATTAGCTAATTAATCCAAAAAGCACTCGATCAGGAACCCAAACCATGCAGTGCAATACGTGACCTGAGCTAAAACATGCTTCCAGTTGCATGCACGCCTGATGCAAGTCCCCTTTAAAGAGACTTTGTTACGATAAGGAGAAGACAAACACTTCTTATAGCCTGAGAGGGAGTTTCAGGATAAAAGTCATCTCAACCAACCTGCTATTAGGATTTTTTCACTTCCCCCTTCCTATCTCACCCCACTCTACAGAAAAAGTTAAAATATTTTGCCAACTTTCTTGGCAGAGTTAACAGAAGAAACATAATATTCCTTCTGGAGCATGCTTCCCAGCTGTGGAAGTGAGAGACTGGGACCGTCCCCATCAGTGCTGCTGACCCAGGTGACCTCTGCCACCATGGCAGTTACTGGCCTGGGCCCCAAAAGAAAGAATCATTCAGCCACAGAAAAAAAGCACATTTCCTCTTAAAGCTTCACCTCCAGCAGTCTGTCCCCTCCCCAGCCAAACGCCCATGCCATCATGAACAGTATTTCTGCGAGAGCAAGATCTTTGTGTTTTACTGCATCCCAGGGAGATTCCTACTGGCCGTCTACAATTTCAGCATGTGCCAAAACAATGGTGCCTGCAACAACACATACCACATTATAGAAGATAACACCAACATGTCATATTGTATATTTTCCCAGCTGCATGGAGCATCCTAACCCACAGAAGACCTTCACATTTTGCTACATTTTAAGTGCTGAAGAGCTCATCTGGAAATGCAAGTCTGCAGAGGCCTGATGAGACTGAACCTCTTCTGTGGACAGAATCTGCTGTCTGCACCAGAGCTGTCACCAGCCTGCCTCAAGAAGGGTCACACAGAGGAACAAATAGGTCACAGTGGCTAAGCTCCACTTTCAACCTTGGCCCTGTGGCAGAGATGGCTAACACGGGGACCAACTGCACTTATTTGTGTAATCAGGACACACCTGTTGAGTGGCAGGGTCTCAGCGCAGTTGCAAGGCACAGGCCACCAACAGACAGCCAAGAGGGAAAAGCTATTTATGTCAGGAGCTCCTGTTGCTGTCCTCAACAAGTCAGCCTGCTTTCAAAACGGCTCTTCCAGCATAAAAATTCCACCTGAATTCCTTTAGCACATGCCCCTTATTTAGCTTACCGCCAGGTTCACAGTCTGTCTTCTACGCTCCCCCCCTCTATTKGACACGGGTTCAAATAACTGAGACAGAAGGGCTCTGCAGACTATCTTCTTGCTGTTCCTCACCTTCTCTGGAGCATCTACACCATCTCAGATAGACATTACCAGACAGCAGTAAACCTGCACTCCACCTCACAAATCCTGTGAGAGATCCACCTGCACGAAGAAGCCAGAGACTAATCAGAAGGAGAGCTGCAGGCAAGTTTCTGTACACACAGTGAAGACATGCACCCTCACATATGCTTCCCAAGGAAAAAAAAAAAAAAAATCACCAACTCTAAGCCCGATCAGTCTACCCCCTCCTTCACAGGATGATCCCACACCTTGCCATGGCAGGACTTTGACTCTCTCAGGAAGTTATACAGACTCTTTGGAGCCAAAACCTGCGCTGCTTCAGAAAAATGAATAGCCCTGGGAAGATCTGAGCAAACCTGCAGCCGCTAAGCAGTAGTCATGTCTATTCTGATTTGAAAGAGTAGACTGTCAGGGTACTATTTGGATAGAGCAAAATCACATACAGCTACTTCACTTACGCAGCTTACAGGAGTAATAGCAACAGGCACAGCACACATTTGTCAAGCCCTGAACCAGATAAAATTCTTCTTTCACTTTGAACTGATGAAGATTTTAAGGGGAGGGCAGGCAGGCCAGAAAAAGCTCTTAGAAACAATTTCACATTCCCAGCATAAGAAGCAGTTTATAGATTGCAGAACCATCTCGACATATCTACCCTGCCCAGAATTAACAGTTTAAGAGGCAGTAAGAGTCTAACAGGAGTTTCTAAAAACCACCGAGTTTTCCAGCACAAAGCAATAGCTGTGTGCCCTCTTCCAGGCTTTTGCCGTTATTGCAATATGCTCCCCAGGGTATTCTCATTCTCCTCTGCATCATCTGCACCACTTCACTGCCTATTTCATTTTTGACTTAAAGTAATGAAACTTTAGCAAAACAAGTTTTAAAAGATGAAGGAAACTGAAGTAGCTTTACAGGCACTCATGCTCCCTTCCTCCTCTAGTAGGGAAGGCAGAGGTCTCCTATAATTGCTGTCGTTTGCATTTGGACTTGACTTGCAGAGATTGGCCATTTCCTGCTCCTGCAGGTGTATATATATATTTTTCCAAGAACTGGAGAAAATGCTACTTTTATTAACCCATAGAAATGCTTCGACAAGCTCTTAAATACTCAAAGATGATAAATTCACCCATGAACAAACCTATTTTTCTGAACTGGAAAATATACCACGATCCTAGTGGGCAAGGCAGGACTGGAGATGGGCAGAGAGAAAACATGCAGTGGAACATTTCTATATTTTGACAACAACTATTAATACATTACAAAGAACACACTGTCAAGCTATTTAGGTTGCAGATCTAACTTGTCCTCTAAAATTCCTTTGTAGCAAAGAGGAAGTAAGTTTAGCCCAGCTGCAACTTTATTCCTTTCTTCCATGCTTTAAATAAAGAACCACCTTGCAGCGAGTTCCCTGCCCCTCCGATTTCTCCAGACCAAGGTGGTCCAGCGAGCAAGGCACAAGATGAGGGCTCAAAGCACCATCTTCTATTCCTGGCTCTGACACTGACCTGCTGCACAGAGGGCAGCTTGGTTCACATCTCTCTGCCTCCGCTTCCCCTCCCATCCCGTGTTTACCCTGTCTATTTAGGCAGCAAGTTCTTCAGGGCAGAGACTGCTCTCCCTGGGCCTGCACAACAGCTGGCAAAACAGACTCAGGCCACCAGACACTACCGTTGTATCRCTATTTGCACCAAAAAACCCGAAGGCTTCGTGCTACTGCTCAGCTCAAGGTTAGTCACAGAGGGAGCTATTAAGCCATTATTTTTCTGTGATATGACGTTATTTTTCTGCCATATATTTTTGAACAGAAATGCTCTATGAACCTTACATCATGGACATAGGGCCTGGCTCTTACTTGGGCCGTTCTTATGATTGAGCGAAGCAAAACTCTCCAGCATAGGGACTATCTTTTTACCATCCCCATTACAAGGTCTTGTTGCACTACAGGATTATACATAAAACTAATGTGACTGTACAGAACAAGTGGCAGCCAGACACAGAAAGGCTTGTAGGACAGCTGTCAAGAGCCACATAAATCTAAAACCAGTGGATACTTCCAAAATAGCACAGTAATATTTTATTAAGCATTTACTTACTGTTAATTTGAAGAAGAAAGAGTATTTTTAATGCTAAAAAGGGGTTAAGAACCTTGCTGAATCAGGCCCTACAATCCCTAATACACATTAATTCACACTGATGTAACCTAGTGAAAATTTTTCCCCCCCCCCCCATATGGAATGAAACGTACAGAAACATTGCTCAAAGCAAATTTGTTTCTTCTTCCGTAACTGCATGATTGAATCAATACCTTAAATACTTTACTTACACCTGCAGGTCCTGATTAGCTAAGTTTACCAGAAAGGGCAAATATGAGACACTGCCAATGTTATGAATATGCCTTTCACCATAACAGCTAGTATCTGGGATTAAGTTTGTATCTTCTTTTGACATTAGCAAATCAATTTAAGGTTGTTTAAGTCTAAGTACATGTCCAGAGATAAACAAAGCAGGCAATTTTTAAAGGTGCATAGTCAACGTGAGAAGTAAAACTATTAAATTTATTTTTTGAAAAATATCTAGGTACTGCAATTTCACCTTTCCATGCTGTAAACAGCTAGAGTTTTGCAGCCAGTTTCTTAGAAAATTTCTCTCTTCCCTATTTTGGCATAAAAGATTCTTATAGACAAGCTGACCATGCAAACCGTTGTTTCACATACAAGCTAAAGCCTGTTGCTCTGACCATCTTGTTACAATAATCTTCAGATACACCTGACAGAAACAACATTTTAAAGAAATGGTGTCATTTTCAAGTTAATCACCCTTTAAGAAACTGGGGAAGCGGGGGAGGGGGATAAGTTTCACAGCTATCTTACACATTAGGCTCAAATTATCTCTATTTACAAAGCATTAACAGATGGCTTATCAAAAGCCATTTAACAGCAGAAATGATCGAACTAGTACTGAGATGTTTTTTGTTCTAAACAGTAAATATTCCCTAGACTGGTTTTTAACTTGTGCCAGCCTCTCTGGGACCATCAGTTTAAGATCTAATGTTAGAACCATGCATGTTATTTCATTAAGCACATTTACCATAAACGGTTCCAGCCTTCGCTTTCTCAATTGCGGACAGTATTGCACAAAAACCTCTTAAAAACAAAAAACCAAAGCATTCACCTTATGCAATGCTCTGCAGAACATGCAACAGAACTTCGGCTCTCAAGTGGATTCAAAGCTAAGCTAGACAGACTCAAGATTTGCCCTATATCACTAAGCAAGAAGAGTTWTCGAGAAGGTCCAGCTATCCATCATCTTCATCACTGTTCACCCAGTGATATTTTAGCTTGAACATCTACTTAGCTCAGGTTTAACCTTCAGTGAGCAGGCTGCCAGGTTGCTATTTAGAATTACTATCAGGAAGAAAGATTGCGTGCCCAGAAGCTTATCTCTACCCCCTCCCCATGCATCAGTTAGCCTAATAAAATACAACCTCTCTCCGCAAACCTAACTCCCTCAAATGCAGTAAGAGTCCTCATCTTGGAGAGATGCGTGAGGGGCAGGTGGTATAGAAAAGACAAGGCTATTTAAAACCCTCAAACTGCAACAGAGAATATTTAACTCTTGTTAAGCCAAGTACAAAATCTATAACTGTACCGCATCGCAGTACATACATTCATGGAGATTCTTTTGGAGATGTACAAAACCCAGTCCCCTCCTTCTGAGATAGGCCCTTGTCTTTATTTGTTGCCAAAACTGTCTACCCTACCGGAGCAAAACTCCTGCAAGTGTCCCAAGATGCTGGCACAGAGTGAAAACAGGTGCTTGGCTTTCAGGTATTGTCCAAAAGATCTGGCACACTGTTTCAAAGAACTGAAGATTGTGAGCCCTCCACTAGGTTAAAAGTAATTAAAGGATTCACCCACCAGCCTCAAGGCTCCTGCATAACAAGCTTGTAATGCCACTTTGTGTATTATCTATGCTTGAACTCCCTAGGACCAGGGTAGTGATGACCAATGCTAAAAGCAGCACTCAGTAATAGAGATGTTTAAAGAAAACTTGAAAACAAGACTCAGCACAAAAGCACATCCTAGAATTACTACAGAAATTGTTCATAGCAAACCTAACAACGTAGAAAACCCTAGGAGTTTGACACTCAAGTACCCTTCCTTTCACTTAAAACCTCTGACCTAACAAACCTCCTCTGAAGCTGTTTATAGACCTGCATTCCTCCACGGGGGGAAATGGTGGTCCTTGCATATGCTGCACCTGCTCTGCTGTACACCTGATCCCTCTCGCAACCAAAGCTGCATTGTATCACCTTATCCTTAATGAAAAAATACAGAACTTCATTTCCTCAGTAGACAAAATAATATATCACAGCAGACAGAATCCAGAAGTCACAACGCACAGCCATTCTGCAGCCCTCGCTCCTGCTGACTTCAAAGCGAACTGCGCTTAACTTACAAAGTTCAGTCCTTGGTTGYGATGACCGTGGTCTGCAACCCCCGCTCTACAAAGACTGAATGGTTGAAGCGCTGGGCTGAAAACCCAACACGGGGATATTGCAGCACCGCAGAAGTTCTGATCTTGCTCGCAGAAGCTGTACCTGTACCTCTAAAGTCTGTGCTATTGATGAGACAGCAAAACAGGCCTCAAGCGTTGACATCCCTTCTTTTACGATTCACGTCAACGCAGCGCGTAGGGAAAACGCACCGAGTCACYGAATGACACACAAGAGACTGGGCCGGCAGCAAAAGGGAAATGCAGGAAGTAGCCYGTAGATCCCAAGAACGCGATTTTCCTCTTGGGATCCCTAAAGCAGCAAGGAAAGCCCAGGCTGCACGGCTGCCTCTGAGTGGTGTTTTGCACACTAGTAAGTTCAAGAGAGGGAACACAGTGTTTGGGCTCTTCCCCGCCAGTGCCCAGGCCGAAGCCCAACAAGGCGCTTCACCCAGAAGGAAGCTTTGTCACACACAGCAGAGCCGACTCGGCTCTCACCTATTCCTAACCTAAGGTGTGCTGAGAGCTGGAAAAAAACGCTAAGGAGAAAAAGAAGAAGGAGACTCCTGCCACCAGCAGTTTAAAACCCAGAAGCCACAAGGAGTCCAAGGGCCCCTTCTCCGTGATAGCAGCAAGCTGCTCCGTGAGCAGGAGACTCCAAGAAACACGTACTGCTGGGACCCCCGCCATGAAGACTCTTGTGCATCCTCGCGGGGACGGGGAGCGAGACCAGCGCGTCCCCGCCACCCCCGGGGCTGCGGCGGCCCCGGCAGGGCCCCCCGGCCGGGCCCCCCGGCCCCGTCCGCCACGCGCGGTCCCTCCCCTCGCGGGGGCGGCCCCGCGGCCCTTCCCCTGCCCTCGCCGCCCCTGCTGGCGCAGGCCAACAGCGGCGCAGCCGCGCTTCGAGAATAGCCCCCCCTCCCCTCCGCCCCGCCGCGGCAGCGGGGAGCCCCCCTTAGCGACTACGCCAGCAGCGCAGAACGCCCCTTAGCAACCAGCTAGGCCGCAGCATCCCCGGCCTTTCCCGGCCGCCGCGGCCGCCTCCCCCCCGCCCTTCCGCCGCCGCCGCGGCGCTTACAGGTCGGTGCCGAGCTGGGTGAAGCCGGAGTTGAGGCAGCCGCGGGCTATGCGCCTCCAGAGGACATCGCGGCTAGTGAAGAAGCGCAGGCGGCGGCAGACCTGGCCCAGGCGGCCCAAGGCCTGCGCGTCCAGGTAGGAGCAGATGAGGAGCAGCAGCTCCTCGGGCAAGGCCCAGAGCGGGGAGGAGGAGGAGGAGGAGGGGGGAGGGGAGGCGGCCCGGGATCCCCCCTCCGCCTGGGGGGATCGGGGGCTGCCCTTCCTCCCCATGGAGCAGCAGCTCCCGCCCCTCCTCCCCGGGAGCCGGAGCTGCTGCTGCCCGGGGGAGGCCAAGCCATGGACGGGGGCAGCCGCTCCCCAGTCACATGGGGCAGGAGCCGCTGCCTGTCACTGCCCCCCTCCGGGGGAGGAGGCGGCGGCCGGGGGGGGGCACAGGCCCTGCCGAGCCCACCCTCGTTAGCGAGTTAATTCGTTAACGGGAGCCGCTGGGGCTCTCCCGGCCCCTGCCCGCTGCGGAAGTGCCCCCCCCCCCGTCCCGTCCCGAGCCGCCCGGCGCACGGGTCGCTGTCCTTCGTAGCTAGGGTTAATAACGTCACCTTCTCCGTTTATTTATTAATGATGTGAATAATTCATGGCGGGGAGGGCGATTCCAGGTAGCTAGCGCATGTGCTCCACCACCTGGAGCAGCCCCCGCTGGGCGCAGCACCCCTGCCAAGGAGGGTGAAGAGCAAGGTGATTAATGCTCATTAATTATCCTTGAGCAGGGTCAGGAGCGCCTGTCACCCTTGAACAGACAGCAGGGGTCAGCCGGCGTTGCACGGCGGTTTTCAACTCTCCCAGGTTCCTGGGCCTGAAAGAAAGGGTCTTCCCCATGTAAGAGCGGGCCCTGCCTGCAGCGGATTTAGGGCTGGCTTTCCGTACGGACGCTTCCGTGCAGTCAGTTCCCCATCCAGGGCTCCACAAGGCAGGGGCTGAAAAGCCCTCTCCCTTCACACGTGCGTGTGTGCACACACACATGCACACTGCCACGAAGGAACTGAACAGTTCCTAATAACTGAGTCATTGTTGCCATCCACAGGAGCCTGGAGTACTGACAGCACAGAATGATCCTGATCCAAAGCGGCAAAGCTGCTCTCCGCAGACAGTGGAGCAGGAAAATATGAGTATAGTGTTGTTATTCATTCTTATAGTATTTTCCACTCTATGGAAGACTGAAATGTTTGAGGAGATTTCTCCCTCAAAATTAAAAGATAATTAAATTGTAAGAAGTTCATCATCTGCCTAGAACGCTTTGTACAGGTATCACTTACGCACCACAGACTGCATCTCCTCTTGCACAGTGGAGCAGGAAAATAAATTTCAGTGTATAATGAGGTTACCATAGCAGACAGGCCTTTAGACAGTACTTACGTCCTATTCCACAAGGTCATCTTGTCTGTATAATCTCAAGCATTTAGGTATTCATAGAACTAAATCACCAGCTCTGGAAGCCTTGTATTCTAGAGGTTCAGAGCTGCTGGCTGAGGAACTGTCTGATCCATTTACACTGAGTTTTAATACAGCCTGGAATTCAGGGAAGTTCCAGAAGACCAGAAGGCAAATGTTTTATCAGCATTTATAACAAGTGAATCAGATGGCCTAAGTAATTAAAAGATTTATCAGCCTAAGTTTTTGCTCAGGTAAAATAACAGCACATCTGGTACAGGACTTAAGTAGCTAATTGAAAGGGAGGTAATATAATGAACGTCACTTAACATGAGTTTATGGAAGAGAGGCATGAATGCAGTTTTGTATCAAATTAACTTGGTATCTTTTTGATGACATTAAATGTAAGTAAATGCAATTAACTTTTTGTAATCAACTGACAATGTTTGAGACATTAAATATATTAAAAGTTGAATAACTTTTCTGTCTTAAATTGTTAGTGCAAGTATATATTTATTATCAAGTTGGTCTTTCTTAGTGGGTCCCACAGAGACAGTTTGTTGACCCCACACGATTTAATATTTTATTAGTGTCCTAAAAAAAATTCTGAAATTGTTATTAGCAAAGCTTTGTAGAAGGCTTAAAGCCTGAGGGAAGAGTAAATCATGCAAAGGATGTTCATGGCTGCAGAACTCCATGTTAAGTTTAGGCATAATCAGATTGTATGTATTTCAATCAAGCCAAACGTAAAGTCTCACATCTAGGAACAAAGAATGTAGGTCACACTGAAAGGATGTAACTCTATCCTGCAAAGCTGCAATTCCGTAAAGTCTTCATTAAGATGAATAATCAGTTGAACGTGAGCTCCTTCTGCAGTGCTGTGACCAAAGGGCTAGTGCTGTCTTGGGAAAAAAACAAGAGCTGGGAGGTTCTTTCAGCTCTGGTTTTGACTCTGTTGTGGCTGCTTTGGAAATAATTTGTCCTGCCAGCATTTCAAGAAGGATGTTGAAAAACTAGAGGGGTTTCAAAGAAGAGTAGCAAGAATGATTACAGGACTGTCAAACATGTTTTATAGTGAGACCTAAAGTGCTCAGTCTATTTAGCTTTCTAAAGGGAAGGTTAAGGTGCGAGTTGATCTTACTTTATGAGCACTTAAACAGGGGAAGAAAAATCTGGTAATACCAAGCTCTTCAATCTACCAGACAAAGAGATAAGAGCTATGGACAGAAGGTGATGGGAAACATATTCATGAATGAAGCATGTTTTTGTAGTAAAAGAAATCACCTGTTCAAACAGCTTATCAAGATTTGTGATAGTTCACCATTACTGGATTTTTTTAAAACAATATCAGCTTYTTTTTCCCCTCAGAGATACAGTCTGGCTGTATCTTTATCTGGCTGTGCCAGTGCCACTTCACCAGGGAAACTGCTTAGTGCACTCTAAAAGGAGCCTGGCTGCAAAGTAACATGTGCAGTGTGGCCCACTGGGAGACCAAGACCAAAGTGTGGACCAGTGCATCTGTAGAAGTGGGCCCTTAGTGCCTTGCGATCTGTGACCCAAGGGATAAAGAACTATGAAAGATTTGGATTAGCTGAAACATCTGTTTGCATGCAGTAACTGTGGAAAGGACCAGATATGATCCAGACAGGAGGCACAAACAGTAGTATGAAGAAAACAATGAGATACATTGCTCTTAAATATAAGCTTTGTTTTCTAGTGCAGCTAATTGCCTGACAAGGTAGTTACAATTATTAATCTTTGCCCAGAACATGGATATCACCATCAATTATTTTCTTTATTTTTGAGACTAATGGACCTGCAACTGCATACATTTATTCTTAGGCATGGTTTCAGCTACTGCCACTGCTACGGGGCTGTCAAAGCTGTCCATCACACAGCCTTCCTCAAGTATCAGAAGTTTTATTACTGCCACATTGGTTACAACAGTAAGCAGTGCATGTTCAGAGCCTCAGAGGAAAGGACCCAGTGGCACTAGTTGTCTCAACAGTGCAAAAGGAAATGCACATGGAGGTGTCTGCAGGAGCAGAAACCGAGGAAGGTTCTGAACCTTTACTAAAATTGTACATGTAACATGATTATTTTCATTGTGTTTTTCTTACTCTAATAAAGGATTCAGTGCAGGTGCTTAGTGCAGTATGATCATATAATCAATAGTATTTTCTACTTCAAAAATCTCATGGTCAAAGATCCCGATCTTTTCATGGCTCTTGGCCACTCTGAACCTCTTGAAAATAGAGTAGGGTTCTGTGCTGAAGTCTCAGGCCATTCTAGCATCATAGTTTGCAGGATCTGTAAGCTAAGAATGGGGGCTTACACCCATAAAATACTTTAACAGTATAAGTCAATGAAGTGCAGCTTGGAAGAAATACCATTTCAATACCTGCCTGTCATTTTTTTTCTGTCTTCAAGGGGTCTTATTCTTCTTTACACTGCCCTCAGATACACCTTTTCAGCTAAAGACACAAGCATGTGGACAGCTCTTTGTTTTGTTTTTCCTTCCAACCAATGCTTTTGTGTATTTCTGAAACTTAAGACACCTCCTCTGCTACTACAGTACTTATCTGTAACACCATCGCTTTGAGGGATTAAAGCAGGTTACTTGTTACACACTTAGATCAAGAGTTATCTGAGTAGAAAGTCTATCCCGTTAGGGTTGGCGGAATCTGTTTTTGATCTTGAGTTGTTTTGATTTTCTCTGAGAGCAAGTAACATGTTATTTTAACTTCTGAATAAGGTGTGCTACCTGACTGTGTCTCTTCTGTTTGGCAGAAAGGATTAGAAACCTCCACGGAACTTGCACTCTATTAAAGCAGAGTGCTCGCCATTGAGAACCAAGGAGCTGAATTGTTTTCAGATTATGTGTGTGTGTGTGTGTGTGTGTGTCTTTCCCACATCAAAGACTTTGATGGAAGCTGTTCACGCTATTGTCAGGAATGCAGGGATTGGCACAAAGGTGATTAGCAAAATTGCTTTTCTGCAGGAGAAGCACAAAAATTATCAAAGGATTAAAGAGGATAAAATTGAAAGGTTATGCTGAATTTGGGGTAAATTTTTCCCTTTTTTTCCAAATTATACATATTGATTTGGTTTTGCCTATAAAAGGTACACCAGAAGAAATCAGAATTAGAAGATATTTGGTATGAGTTCTGTTGAAGAGCAAGGAAAAAAACTTCCCTTAAAAATAATGCCAGCAGGCCCTATTCTGTGTGCTTCCAGACCACATCTGCAAAGAGTTTTTAATGAGAACTGAGGGCATCCAGCCAGCAGCCATTCCCACAAGGTTCTCAGCAGTCACAGGATCAGGACCTTTATTCATAATTATGCCAAAGATTCTGAAAACAAACCATTTCATAAATCAGTTTGTCATCAGTGATGCCGTTTGCTTACTTTTCTTGCTACACTCAGCTGACAAAGATACTAGACTGAGGGGATCACTCTCATTATCCACTTGCTAGGCACATGCAAAGGTTTCGTATTTTGATCAGCAGCTTAGCTGCTTGGATGGTTTAAGAAAAAAGCAATAAAAAATGGATTGACAAATATTTTAATGTAACAAAACTAACAGCCCAGCTTCTGGAAGCTCTCTCCTATGGAAAACTGCAGTGTTATAAAAATGTATCACTTCCCATAGCCAGCAGAATTGTCTCATCTTGCTGCTTTAGACTCTGTTTATTGTTCATTTTATTTTGAGCAGTCCTCTATTACTTGCTAAGTACTGCCCCTATACCTATT
Source organism: Apteryx rowi (assembly GCF_003343035.1). Lineage (NCBI taxonomy): Eukaryota > Metazoa > Chordata > Aves > Apterygiformes > Apterygidae > Apteryx > Apteryx rowi. Next base: position 7,665,934 of record NW_020449418.1, read on the forward strand.
CCTTGGCTTTGGATTTTGAGTTTTGTTTGTTTGTTTTGCTAATCTGTTATTTTCTGGAAGTCATCCAGATGATTTTATGTGTTTTTAACCTCATTTATCAAAGTATTATCTAAAGCATCTGTTCAGAAAATGTTCATTTTAACTGTTTTCTCAACAATGACCTTCTTCCTCCCCCCCAGGCCACATCAAGTTGTCACTCACCAGACAACTGTGGAATTTGGAATCATTCCTTTTAAACACTTTACAATTCCAAATGGTAGATTTCTAATGGTGCAATATGATTGCCACAAAGATCTTTAAATTTCCCAATCCTCCAGGCTTCAAAGGCTGGACCGTCCTTGATCTCCTGAAGGAATGCTTTTGAATCTTGTGCTTTTATAGGGACTACCTATGAAGATATTTTAGGGGCTTTTTCCTTTTATACTCAGAGCCTGAGGAACTAAACATTCAAATTCCCACTGGCTTCTCTGAGAGGAAGCTCAAGACTTATAAAGTTGTTTCTAGAGATTTTCAGCTCAGTCTTCATTAATTCCACAGGTTGTTCCAAATTTTTTTGGTGTGTTTGGAAAGCAATGTAAGAGTATCCTCAGAGCAGCAGTAGTTACGGTACTCGTTTTGCCCTACATCTGCCTTCTGCATACATGGCTAGATCAAACAGTCCCTAGCCTTCCATGAACAAGTCTCACAGTGTCCTAACTCATCATGTGCCCATGCGCACATTGGGGTCCTTTGCTCTAGAGGATGCACTGCTCTCGTATATGAAGCTTCACTTACAAGGTAATAATATGGAAAGCGAGCAAGCCTAGTCATACTGGCAGTTTTGGGTCTGCCTTGACCAAGCAACCAAGACAGAGCCTAATTATCTGCACCAGTTACAAGTTCACAGGCTCAGAATTACAAGAGTTCTAGGCTTGCCTCATCTCTCTCCCCCTACAGTAGAGGCAACATCTCACTAGTAGTCCTTTCTTGCACAGTAGACTTTTTTCAGTCAGGAGGCTCGCATTTTACTATTTCTCACTGGTTAATTCTGTCTTCCCTTATCACTGAAACTTCAAATGGCTGAATTCTGTGTTAAGATTTATAGCGTAGCCAAGCCACGAGGTGAATTCTGCCCTCAACACCAGCCTCTTCCAGGACGTATGGCTTGAGAGTGAGATGGGAGTATTCAAGGGGGCTCTTATTAGTGAAGCACACATATATAGTCAACAAGTAAAGAATGTACAGAATAAGTTATCCCTCTGTCCATACACAGAGGGCTCTAGTCCTGCAATAGGCTACCACGTGTGCGCGAGGACCCTTCTAGCAGATTCATCTGCAGGTTTGGGGCCTTTGGTTGTAAATTCCTTGGGACAAAGTACTGTGTCTTCTACACTGCTACAGTACCTCATGTGACACGACCTCTGCTGTGACTGCAGACTCTCAGGTATTATTATAAATAGTAACTAATGATCAGTCACTGTGGTAAGTGTCTGTTTAGATATCCCATATTGCTAATGCATGTGATTTTTAAATAGGCCTCAGCCTAACCTCAGCTTTTGTGACAACAACAAACTTCAGGAACAACTAATTACTAACCCGGTTTATGGGTCAGGGAACAGGCCTTAGATCCTCATTTACACAAGTTTCTTATGATCATGCAAGGCCTACCTCTCCAAGGCTATTTTTTGTTTGTTTGTTTAGATCAGTTAAAAAAAAATCCCACATCCCAAAATAGAGAATGTTTTCCTTTGGAACTGGAAGCAAACACACTTGATGGCTTTAACATCTGCTGGACAATGCGTGGATGGGAGGTGGGCACCTCACACAGTTTTGTGACAAACACATGTGCGTACAGCGTGTCAGATTATAAATCCAAGAATAAAGAGTCATTAAAACCTCCCTTCTCCAGCCCACCTGCCATGAAAATAGGCCTTTCACTCTAACTATTTAAATAGAAAACAAGTATTGGGAAGGAAAATGCTGACATTCCAGAGACTCAAGTCAGAATCTCTCCCTCCAATAAAGGACGTCTGTCAATTGAACATAAATTGATTCATTGTCTGTCACTCATCAGGACCCATAAACCACCCCATGCACATATGCCTGTATTCTTGCCAGAAACCAAGACCTCACAGTCCCAGGACCATCACAGTAACATTTACATTGACTTGATCTTCAACACTACATAATTCTCAAATACGTTTTCTGCTTTTGCAGCATGTTAGTGCCTGGTATGAATTTTGGGTGACAATTCCAGCAAGATTAGCTTGCTGCCTGGCAGAGCAAGAGCTCTCGCAGCTCCACCACCAGTGCAAATCTTGGAATGCAAACCTTGGAGTGCAGATCTGCTCTTGGAATGGAGGAAAGGAGAAAAAGCCACTTGCACTCTGGATCAACTGTACCAGAAACATTTGTGTGCCATAAGTGGTAGATTTGGTCCTATTCTTTCTCTTTTCCTCCAGGCTTGCAATGGACTCATCATTCTTAACATGCCTGAATTATTATTAGCAATATATTGAAATGCAGCGCGAAAGAAAGCAGCCAGGCTGAGCAAGACGCCTGCAATTCTGTGTAAAGGAGAAAGGACTTCTGACTTCCAAACTTCATTTGTGACTCTTGAAACTGAATTTACTGTTATGTGATGACTGGCTGATCACAATGCCTCTCATAGATTATTGTCCTCACCTGTAGCCGTACTTCACCTGTTTGGTGACTGTGAGCCTTGTAACTGCATTAGTAACAGCAGGAATAAAATACCTTTTCAAAAGGGGGGGCACGGGGAGGCTGACTGCTTTTTCCTGATGCTTATCTCTCTTCATGCACACAAACATACAAATGTGCTTTTTCAGCATGAACCTCTGCGCAAGGAATCAGTAAAGCCATCCACTTGTGTGTTATTATTTTCCAACGCTCGCTCTGAAGTGCAAGGCCCATTTGCTCCGTGGATGTCCCAACAGGTGTTTGGAGGTGCAGGTGTGTGCGCAGGCAGAGTCCTGAGCACAAGCACAGACAAAGATTCAAATACCAGGGCCTTTCAGCCTGAACCTGACACTGCCACTTTAAAATCAGAGACACTGACATCAAAGTTTTCCACTCCCCAGAAGGAATGGACAATATTGCACCCTTCCAAACGATGTCTCTCATCTCTCTGCCTTTCCTACAGCCTTGTCTCTCTCTCTCTCTCTCTCACACACACACACACTTTTTCTAATACCATCCCTCCCTCTCCACTTCAAACCATGGGAAAAACCTAGGAAAAGAAGCTTGCCGACTAAGGGACCATTTCGCTGCATTGTGTTTTCCAGCTAGACCTGAACAGACTGAAATCAATTCAGCTCTCTCTCGCTCTCTCTCTCCCTCCCTCTCCCATGTCTTTTTTTGTTTCTCTTAGATCGTGCTCTCTGCCTTAAGAAAGCCCAGTTTAGCTATATCCATCCCCATAGCAATCAAGTGACCAGTAGTTTTTATTGCCTGTAAAAACACAGTATCTTTTTCATGGGAGTCAGGTTTTCCTTTGGTTTGAAATGCCTTGTGAGCAGTGGTAACAATCCGCAGAATCTTTGATCAATTCTCACATATCCATTTTAAGTATCTTTAGCAGATCCATCATCAGAAAAGCTAAGAGCTTAGTAATTAATATTTTAGTATATTATGCCACCCTCTCGTTGCATTATTGGTAGGAGGCCTGATTTAACAGAAGCACACAGAAATATCTGTATCTGATCTGAATTGCTACATGCTCTAAAAAATATACATTATTAAAGTTGAAGTCCAGCTGTTGCTATATTAATATCCTCTGTTTTTTATTTGCTCCTACCTTTTAGAAGGTTTCAGTTTTCATTCTGAAATTTTCCAGGCTTGCTCCCAATACCAAGGTTATAACTGCAGGGTAAGAACCAGAGTAGAATACAAGAAGGTTCATTAGAAATTTGAACAGGCAGGGTCCAGCACAGCAGAGCCAGGAGGCCAAAGAAGGCAGAAGTGATGTGGAAACAATCACGTTGACTCTGCCACTTACATTTTGATAGTACCACCTTTTGAGAAAAGGACAGAGTTAAGGCATGTGTGCAGCCTGACTTCTACGTCTCCCAACCTTTGGAATAGTTAACTGTGCAGTTAGTGTTCCCTTAACATAACTTTTTCTGTCCTTGAATTGTGCAAGATCTCAGGGTGGATGCAAGGTTGCTGCAAACGTAGTTTCATTGCACTTAATGGAATCATGCTACTTTACCCAAAACAGGGTATCGTCCAAAGACAATAGAAAAATTAGCCGTCTGGCTTATCCAGAACTTCCATAATACAGAAAAAACAGCAGCCAAGAATAACCACAAAACAGGAATGTCTGGTGAAAGCCAAACAATACCGTCACCACAGAACAGTTTAAGTGAGAAAAATGAAAGTGTTGCAAAGTTGCAAGTTTCCACCACACCCAGCAGGCCTGAGCCCCAGTGGGGATTTTATAGCCTGCCCTAAAAAAACAAGTCTCCCTGTCAAACTGGGGAGCACCTTGCAAAGTCCAGCCTACAGATAATGGCACGCCAAGAGCTTCTTCTCATGTAGCCCCGGTTAGTTCCAGCTGGCCACAAAATGACTGAGGTCTCTCAGGTAGGCAGCTTCGATTTGCTTTAAGGATGGATAGATCAAAACCAGCACTACAGAAACCCACTCACTACTTAAAAGGCGTTCAGTTCAGGTCATGTCATCTGTCACCCAGTCCCTGAGGGACATCCCATTTAAAAAGTGGATTGTCACCTTCTGTGCTGCCTGCAGTTTCCAGCTGGAGGCTGGAGCAATCCCAAATACAGGCCATTGCACTAAAACCTGCCTTCCAGATTGATAAACTAAAAGACAGCTGTCTGTCTGTTCCTGGCTGCTGAAAATCTGTGAAATTCAAGCAAAACTGCTGGGTACTCTACACCGCTGGAAATCTCATTTTATTTAGGTGCCTAAGTACTGTTTTCAGTGTCTAGCTTCAGACTCTTAGCATTACACATGCTGCAACCCACCTGCATTTTGTACTATTTTGCTGTGATATGAGCTTTAATGATATAATCCCAAATTATTTCACAGATAGCACAATGCAGGGTGGGGTATTTTTCTTCTACCATTTCAAATACACATGTAGCATCTGGTAATTGCCTTGTAACTTAAACTGTTGAAGATTTGTAACCAATGTCTCCAATACATCTTTGTTTTGGCAGCACCCAGAATACTGCCTAATTATTTTCAACCAGCTGCACAGTTTTTCAGAGATATGTTTCAGGAGAGGAGGTGATTAATTATGACCCTAATTTTGTGCAATGCAGCCTTTTAGGTAAAGGAATTGAAGAGCTGAGGCATTCAGCTCAGCAACAATTTCATTTATTATATACATGCCATCAGTGTGTGTGTGTGTGTGTGTGTGTGTGTGTGTGTTTATAAATATTCTCTGTATTTAATAAATAGCGTATTGTGTAAATACAGCTTACCAGGTACTTTTCCTGCAAATGAATATATGCTGAGTAGAGAACAGTGTAAGAGACTGCAGAAAAGGAAAAATAAAATACTGTACAAAGAAGAAATAACATATGATCACAGACTTTTGTCTTAGAGCATAAATGCAAGTGGCTAGAGTTGAGATTATCTCTACTTGTGGTACCTCCTAATTACCATGCTTAGTCATACAAACATAACGGTCTTCTAGAAGCTTTTGCACTGACTTTTTTTTTCTTTTGAGGAAAACAACATTGTGATACAAAGAAAAAAATCAAAAAGAACTAAAACATGTGGCAAAGCTTCAGCATATTGTCATTGTTGTCAATGTATTTTCAGGAGCAGTTTCCCAAAAGCTCAGCATCTCATATGCTGTGATTTTTTTCTGAATAGTCTGACTCCTTGTTTTATATAATACAAGCTTTCAGCCTGAATATGAGCTGTTTCAAACACTTTTAGGTGCTGAAATTGCCTGACTTCTCCAGTTGCCTATTTCCAGGACTGCAAAACTTTCTAGCTTACAAAAGTTGTCACGACTGTGTGTAAATGCCATCTCTTGGGATTCTTGCAATAGATACTGTAGGAATGCTGTTCCCCTGGAAGTAGCCAAGAAGGATCCACTTCCCTGCACGTCTTAAAACCTCCTTAGGGGAGAAACTCTTTCTCTGCAGCAAAACTCAATTATGTCCCTAAAAATCCTGGGAAGAGGGTCAAAAATAGGGCACACTCTCCAAGAAACAAAAAATATGAAAGCTAAAAAGGAATTTGGGCATCATAGAGACATTTCCCAGCTCATATGAACAGGCAGACAAGAATAGACATCTGAGCAATCTGAACTTTGTACAGGACCATAAAGGCAGCAGACAAACATTGTATCAGGAAGACAGAGGAGACAACTACAGTGAGAAAGCAGAGTGATGGTGTTGAGACACTTTCGGGGAGGGGGGAGACGGTTCGTTGGGCCAAGTGACCTTTTCCCATCCAGCAATTTCTTCTGTCCCAGTGCAGAATGACAATGGAAACCCAATGGCAGCACAATCCGGCATCCACGTCCATGCCGAAACAGATTCAACTCGACTGTGCTGTGCTGCCGTGGCCATGGGACACTGTGAAACAAGCCAGACCCAAGTTTCCAACTTGCCCTCTTTTCTGTTGTTGTTGTTATTGCTGTTTGTTTCCATTCACCCCCTTTTATTCTCCATTTTTTTTTCTGTCTTGACTCTGATGGGGGCTCTTTTTGTGCAAAACAAGCCCTTCTGATCTCTTTGAAAGGCCAGCTCATGTCATTCTTCCAGATCATCATTGTATGACATGTTTTTATATCAGGCTGACAAAGGAGCTATTTGATCAGGGGGTATGGTGTGTGATTGTAAGAAATTCAGCTAGCCGGTGGCAACCATTGTTCCCCAAAGCGGCTCCCTGACCCCATTCTATTCAGGGAAAAACTCCCTTGGAGTGGCCTCTATTCATAGAGTAACACCAGTCCGCAGTCTCACTCCAGGAGTATGCTCAATTCAGAGGTGTGTCACCGATATTGCCCATCAACCAGCCTTTAACTCTTTCATCAGCATTAGGTTTCCAACACAACAGCTGTTATCATAGGACGAGCTGGGGAGGGGGGGGTTAGTGATGCATTCCAGCTCACTGGAGCTCTCCTTATCTTGAAGAAATTTAACCTTCCTTTCAAAAGTTGTCTTGGAAAATATCCATCTGCTGCTTTCTGCAGGGCACAGCCCGAGTCATTTGCCTTCTTATTCCTTTGCCCTGAAATGTCCCAGTTTGCTATTCATCTTCTAAAACAAGTAACTCCTTTTAGAGGACTAAAGAGTAATGAGTGCTGATTTAAACAGTCTTTGGATTTGACCTAAAATGATCAGTTATCTTCCCATGTTCCAATGCCACAGCCTTTCCTCTCCCAAGCAGTCTTGTATCTATGAGTGAGTTCATGGCATCTGTGCGACTACTTGCTGCAAGAAGGATCACACAGCTGAGACATATCTGTGTCCTTGGGAGACATTTCATCTCGTGTTGTCTGCAGAGAAAACTCAAGGTATTCCTGTGAGCTCTGAGAATGCTATTCATGAAAACTGTTTCCTTGCTCTGAGCCCTCTGTGCACTAACCCAGAGCCTCCAAAACCCAGGGAAATCCATGAAAAAGCCCCCATTAGGTTTAAGGAGCTGTGAATCATGGCCACACTCTCATGCTTGCAGTGGTTATAGAGCACTGCCCAGCAGCCAGAATGGGGTCAGACTCAGGAGCTAGATGCCAAACAGCTAAGGATTTGGCACTGCAGTGGTCAGTGTTTTTGAACCCTATGGGGAGAACTGTTTAAATGGGCAGGATTAAAACTAGCTGGCCTTCTATGAACACAGGTACACAGGTCACTGCCTGGGATCGTGGAGGAAGACTCTGAAGCAAATTAAATTAAGTGCATCTGTCTTACCATGACTCTGCTGCATCTTTCAGTGCATTTTTTCCCCCTCCCATGCAATAAGCATATCCTCTACACTCACAAACCATCCATCTTTTGACATGTTCACAGTGTCCCAGGGAAYAGAGTTACTTGCAGGACCTCCCAGCAAACCATTAGCTTGCTTCCCAGAGGCCCCCATTGGGAACACAGACCCCTCCAGGAACCTTCTTTACCTTCTGCAGGTGGCCTCCACTGGCATGCAGCCTTCCTCCACCAGCACACAGCCTTCCTCCACCACACAACCTTCCCCGCCAGCGTGCAACCTGCCTGGGGTTTGGTACCACCTTGATAGCGACTATCTCTRGGATCGGGATTTGTTAATAAACTCGGGCTCCCTCTGCTGGGACAGAGCACAAAATACTGGGGGGTCTGTCTGCAGGACCAGGTTATTTCACTGCTGGACTTTTGGCTTTTTTCGATGATGTTTCAACAGATGTCACRATGAACCCTGCATTTTTCTCCGCTGGACGATAATGGCAGAATAAACAGTAATGCTTTGTGCTACGGCAGCCTTCACTGCATGCTCCAAAACCACTGGGAAACTTGCATTAAACTTTCAGTGACCTGTGAAGCGATTTGGCATCRTCTCCCTTTTACACAGGGGGCAGGAGGAGCTCAGGTGGTCGATGATTTGTTCCATGTCATGAGCCGATATCCTAGGTAGACTTCTCTGCTTGCTGGGACACATGTTATACCCAGACCACAGTGCTGGGTTTGGATTTAACCCCTCTGAGAACAATCCTTTAAAATGCTTCTGTAACAGGCTGGTTCTCCACCTGTGCAAGACTTTTTATATGAACTTCATCTGTCTGCAAAATTTCCACCAGACTGGGGAGACTCTCTCCTCCCATCATGCAGGTGCACGCTCTGCAGCCAGGCTCAGCTGTGTGCATGGAAAGCTGCTTCTGGAGGGTCGATGTGCGTAGCCACCTCTGTGTCACAAGTGGAGGATGTTTCCCTGCTCCCCCTGCACAATGCTAAGCTGCTGCCCCATAGCTTGCAAAGGATGACAGAAAGATTCACATGTAGACCTGCTAGCCAAGTGTTTCCAGCATGCAGAGAGGTAACATCCCTGAGCAAAAGAAGTTAATATGACAAAGAACTACATTAACAGGGGTTATTAGGACAAACCAAGCAAAGGGAAACGTGGGTTAAATCTTAAGAGAAAGCTCCAGGAAAGAGTGAAACCTTCTAGAAAAGAAATGCAAACCCAGTTCTTGAGTAGACCAGACAAAGCTGCTGTGAAGACACTTTAGGGAGGCATTCCCACTGGGTCAAGGACTCTCCCTGTCTGCTGCCTATGAATTCAGCATGCTGCATTATCTAAATGACCTTTAATCCACCCCTAGTTACTGTGGAGAATGTTACTGCATCAACATTTTTTCAAACAAAAACTGCAGTGTACATTGAATTAATGCATTTCCTCAGCAAAGCTGCTGCCTTCAGCGTTCACTTCAGTGTTTCCTGCAGTGAAGCTCACTTCTGAGGTTAAACAGAGTGAGCTGGATGCTCTAGTTTCAAGGAAGGTCAGACTCTTCCTTAGCAGTCCAGTACAGTCCAAATAACTCAAGGAAACCTGTTGCCTTTCACGACAGCAATGACAGCTCTCTCCAGTAATTCAGGCGCTCAAATGGCAGTTAAGTCCAAAGCAGTCCTGCAGTGCCCTGGCATTCACCCTGCTTATATACCTGCTCGGTCTTATAGATTAGGGCTGAGACTTCTCTGAATAGGCTGTTAGCAGAGGTACAAACTCATTGCTTTGATGGGGAAGGATATGCATGTCCCTAAAAAAAAAAATATAACAGCAAATGGCCTCAAGGTTTCTACCTCTGTAGGGATCAGCTATAGTTTTAAATCAGAGCAAGTGGCTCTACAGAAAGGTTTTGGGGGATGAGCGCTCCACAGCATGTTGGTGACTCTCATCTTACCTTCCCCACACTCTTCACACCCAGCTGGCACCAGCTCTGCCTCTCGCCTGGGTGGCTGCTCTTTGGGCTTGTTGTGGCTTTTTGCATCCTGGCCACCTACCAGGGTCCAAAGCTGTTTCAAGGAACTGCAACGAGAGTATGCATCTCCTCAATAAAAACCAGCAAGGGAGCGCACCTAGAAATAAGTCAATATACTCAAAGCTTTCCCACGTGGATGGCAACCAGGAATGAAAAGCACTGTGAGTAATGACGTTTTGAGTGCACAGTACCTGTGATGCCTCCCAGACCATGGAGCAGATTCTGATCTTGGTACCGAACATCTCCCCAGAGAAGTCAGTGGAGCTCCTCTGGACCACAGCAGCAGGACAGGGTCCGGCCAGGCTCGCCAGGCCATGGAGCATGCCCAGTTCTGGGTTGGAGCAGACCAGCTGACAAACAGCAAGCTGCAGGTGCTACATGGCAGAGTAGCCATGAAATAGCAGCCCACATCACCCCTTGTTTTCCTAAGCGAGGGTCCCCTGAAGTGGCCTATTGGCGGTTCATCTAGTCTCAATAGCAGAGGCTTCGTGTTTGCCCCCTCTGGCTGACCTTGAGGTGACAGGAGGATTAAAAGCCTATGTGCTTCCCTGGCTGTTTGGTGCTAGGTTTCCTTTTATCTCCATGGACATTCATTCCCAGGAAACGTATTTTAGAGAGCACTAGGGTCAAACCCACACCYTCTTCCTCCCCTTCGCCACAGGTGAGTGTGGCTGGCTGACAGAGAGCAATCCTCCATCTCCTTCTGAGTTTCCTGGGACTTACRCAGGTTCCTGCTTCCCTTATCGACTCTGCACCTTGTCACTTTGCTCACATCACAAGAGAGCATCCCACATCATAGGTAGCGAATGCAAAAGAAGCATCATATCTTCATCACATATGAGGGGGTCCCCAGTCACAGCTGAGGATTCGTCCGAAATCCCAGCTCGCGGAGCCTTGTGACTAGGTGAAAAATCTCAGCCATGACTTTTCTCCTCCCCACAGGGACATTTCTCATCTTTGCTGATGCTCAGACAGGCTGGATCCCCCAGGGAGCCCCAAACTTGATTTGGGGAGCCCTGACTGGAGTGCCTGGATCCACAGTAGCATCGGGGCTGCCACATCTCACTGCACCAGCTGGCAGCATTACCCATCTAAGGTAACCTCAGCATCGCACCACAGCCCCAGCAGGGCCCTGATGTTCAGCCTTGTGCTGGGAACGGTAAATCTCCTTCTTCCAAAAGGCCAGAGGGGAGTGTTCATGGAGGACAGGCTGCTGCTTTGCCGGAGACAGTCATCAAGCGCAAGTAATTCTCCTGCACTGGTGTCAAGTGCAAGGCGAACTTGTGGCTCTACGGGGGGAGGTGGTGAAACCCTCAGCTCCTCGCAATGATCTGTCTGAGTGGGAGTGAAGTGCAGACACTTTGCTGGCCCCACAACAGAGGCTGCGAGGCCTCAGCATGTGTCAGCAGCCACCTCTCTCCCCTCCCGTTCTCCCCAGTACTTTGGTGGGGGGATGAGGATGCCCCTTCACCAGCCAGCAGGGATAAGCAGGAAAGAGATTTTTCTTCTTGTTAACAGTTTTTACAGAGGACATGATAGCAGTGGGAATCAGGTCAGTGAGCCTGACGGGTGCTGCACCTATTGCAACAAGCAGCAATCATGCCTTAGTGAATTCACAGTTTCCACAGCACTGTCTTTTCCTCTCCTTACCCAGTCATGCCGCCCTTCATCCTTCAGCCACCCCTAGGGAAGWGCTCTAGGGCAACGTCTGGGGATGGAGACCAGCTCTTCGAAACACAGATTCTGCCAAAATCTTTGGCTATATGAAAACCTATATGCTCTTTGCTGTCCCTGTGGTGGTTTAGTACAGGAGAACWTTGCAAATATGGCCATTCAGGATAAGCAGGTCAAACCAGCTCCACTCCCATCTGAACTAATCCGGAGTGGTGCTGCTGAAGTCAAAGGAGTGATTGTGGATTTACCCCACTGTAACTGAGAGCAAAACACAGCTCAGACTTTATCAACTGCTATTTGAATGGCTAGACATGAACACCTCTTGGATAACTGACAGTTCCAAGGTTTCAGTATTCTTTATAAAAGAAATGCTGCCTTTGCTTTAGAGATGTGCTGCAGCCTTTGCCTAAGTCACAGCAGGTAATGGACAGGAGATTGTAGCTATGCGCTTCCCACAGGGACCATCCCTGCCTTTGTCCCTCAGAATAGACTGGGGTATAATGGGCCCAGCTGAATGAGGGTTACAGCTCCACAGTCAGCTTCAATCACTTTGGAAAATCCCTGCGAGCACCTCTTGGGAAACATCAGACCTGAGCAGGGGGAGATCATTCTCATGGGTGGTCACTGCATCATTTGTTCCCCAAGATCCTGGACACAACCAAGCCAATGTCAGGCTCCATCACCAGATACCATGGACAGATTGCTCAGCTCCACTTCACAAAAGCCAATTGTTTGGCTTCACTTCACTCCAATTGACAGACTGGTATCAGCTTAAACGATAGCTACAGGAGCTCTGCGAGGCCTGGAAAACCTGCTTTCAGGGCCTGCAGAAGTTTGGTCAAGTTGGATAGCTCTGTAAGCTGGAAGAAAATGGCACAAGATCAAGTGCCATAAGTTGACGTTAGGCAATTTCAGACCAGAAATACCAAATAATACTGAAATACTGAATCAGTCCTGGATATCTTTCCTTCCTTTTCCTCAAACAAGGTCCATGGCCTTCACTTAGAAGACACTGAGCGAGAGTCTCTTGTTTTGCAGAAGACCAGACCCAACAGTCAGAATTGTCCCCCTGGTCTTAAAATCTGTTAAAGTATGAAAGCATGTTCCTTCCAGTTGGGATCTGGGAGAGGGTCCAATCTTCACTCAGACAGAGAATCAGATGTGAGGTTTAGRAAGAGATCAGTTTTATGGTTTTGTACCTCATTTACAGCTCCAATTATTGATATATACTTTGCTTTCCCCAYTGGATCACTTCCATACCTTTTTTTGGTGTCTTGTAGATTGATTCAGCTGATTCTCAGCTCTGCCATGAGTCCTTTTGGATCTTAATCTTTCTGCACATTGATTTCCCCCTTCCTCTCTCAGATGGGGTTTTGCCACCTCTTTTCAGCTCCGACTGTAAGCTCTTTGGGGCTTACTCTGTGTCTGAGTGTCTGAGCAGAGCCCAGAAAAACATTGGCTGTTGTGGTACAAGTTATAAGGAGGAATGAGGATGTGGGACTTCAACAAAATAACCCTGGAAAGTTTGTGCTGCTTCTCTTGCTGAATTCTCTGCTGAGAGTTTAGCTCAGTTGTGTTGGCTGCTGAAAGCTAAGCCAGGCTCCTGATGATAGAGCATTTTCAGTGTCTAAAAAAAGCCCCCAGTAAAACCAACCTTTTCTGTTTATAACTGACCTTCTCTGTTTTACAGAAAAAGTCTGAGCAGGCAAATCTCATCCAGTTCTAGCAGGTGAGAGGCACTCATCACCATCTCCTGGAAGGATGCATTTAGCAAGAGCTGCAAAAGGAATGAGAAACACAGAAGATGCACTGGTCAGAACTGCTGTATTCAGCCCAAACAGTTAAATGCACAAGCTGCAGATAAAACATTTGCTCATAGACCTGAAGGGCTGTAAAGCTGGGTTCTTGGGTCTTCTGCTTACTCCAAAGTT
>NW_020449418.1:7679544-7696112 GCF_003343035.1 Apteryx rowi
GGATAGAAAAGAAGGAGAAATCCTGACTGATTCCCAGGATGCAGGAACTCAGTGCTCATGTGCTTCCCAGCACATGGGGAGTCCCATGCAGCAACCTGGCCTCCCCAGACTTGTCAATAGGGGTAGCAAGGTAATCACAGAGGGGGAGAGGACAATGCTATTTTTAGTAGATATATGATGAAATAAGCATCTTTGTCCTATTTGTATGAGGAATATCTAGTATGGCCAATTATGAAAAACATGCACTGTGCTGGGTACTTACCACTGGGAATCTGGGATGATGATGTCTCCCATGAAAGGAGTGCAAAGGCATGGCACCAGAGGGGACAAGATCTGCACTTGGAAGAACTTTTGGGGAAAAAATCTTCGAAGCATCAAAGCAGGACCTGGGTGCCTGCGTCCTACTGAAAGACATCAGGACCCAGCTTCAAAAACAGAGCTAAGGGTCCAGTGCCAAGGCCCTGGCAGGAGCACAGGTACCTGGCTGCTCTCCACTCCAGATCCATGAGGAGCGTAGCGTTTTACATCGCAGCCCTCACTCCCAGGCCTGTGCCGCTCTGCTACCCAGCGCCGCCTGAGTGTACATTTCACAAGGTCAACAGACTTCCACCTCTGAAATGAGTCCTCTGCATTTTCAAAGTATTTCCACAACAGGTGGCTGTCTCCCTCCTCCCCGTACATGCTACAGCTTGAATCGGCCACTTTGATCACAGGGAAAAAACATCCCACCAAATCCCTTGATGTAGCATCAGCAATGTGTTAGAACCAAGCCGCCAGTGCACAGCGGAGAACCAGGGCCTGAAACAGCARAGTTGGGCAAGCAGGGAAAAGTATTAAGATCTGACCAGTATCTTAAATGAAACCCTGCCTGAGGCCCGGACTGTTGGCCTTCCCGGGGACTCGAAGAACATTTTATTACTTTAATATGAATACTCACCTCTGCAGATGAGTCTGCATTGCTCACAAGCAGACACAGGCCGAGATACCAGGCTGTTCTGGAGGCGTTCCCAGGTTTGCATATGCTGATGGGAACTGCTCTCCAAGTGCAAGTTCCCACTGGGCTTTGCAGAGGGAAATGGTCTGGCTGATTTGCGGAAGCACCTGAACATCTAAACTGGACAAACTAATCTTTGCAGATCTGCTGGCTGGGACAGAAGCTGTGGAGGAGAGCTGGACACAGAGCAATTTCCAACCATGGGGTGCCTTGAATGCCACCATGCTCCACAGACATAAGCGGTTGCTACCTACCTGGAGCTCAATATGGTGGCAGTGCTGGCCCACTAGCTGCCAGTCCRTCCTAACACACCCCGCTGACCCATGCTTTAATCAGAACAGGTAGAAATCCCTGCATTGCCTTGTCTGCTCTGCTTGTCTGTGTGGGACAGCAGGCTCTAATGTTTGCCTGAGCCAGTTGCATTCACAAAGTCTTGGCTTTAACGTCATTTTGTGAAGCAGGTTGGCTCCTCCACTGCAGCCACAACTGCTGAGAAATCAATCATTACCAGCAGTTAGCTGTTTGATGGTTAACAGCCTGAACTGAAGCCAAACTGGTTGTTAATTGGGATAACAACTGATTTCAAGGGGTTGTTTTGCAGAGCCCAACACTCCCYGCTATTGACTCGGAGTTGTAACTAGCAGCCAGGCGGCAATTAACGGAGCCCAGGGAAATTCGCAGGCCATTACCAAAGGGCCGGCTCCCAGCTGGGCAGCTGCTTCTCATGGGGGTGACAGGGAGCGTGGCCATGTCCTGGGGCCTGAGCACACAAATAAAGTCAGTGCTCGAGGTCTGTCTCACATCTCGGTGGCAGAACCTCTCCTATCAAAGCACAGTCCAGGCCTTGTCATCCTGCATTCAGCTATTCCTTCAGATTTAGGGGGGATTTTTGGCTGTTGTAAATGCACACTTTTTTCCTGGGCAGCCCTGCTCATGTTTGCCATGAACACCCGCAGGGACGTCTTCCAGTCCTCCTTCAAAACCTACCCAAGGACTTTCCTGTGCCATGATAGCAACCAAACTTGTAAGAGTGGTCAGGTCTATTGCGCTGACTTGTGCCACCTGTTACAGCTGACCACGCAACATAGCAACTCTTGCCCTGCAGACCTGCTATTTACTGTGTGAACAGCCCATTATAGAAAAGAGACTCCAACCACCATGATGTGCTGCTACAATGTAAAGAACTGACAAAATAATCACAGCAAGAGCCAGGCCAGGTTTCTCCTTCTCCTTCCATTATAAAAGCTCTGTAAGAGAGGAGGAAAGGTTATTGGCCATATTGGCAGGAGAGGAAGGTCCAGGGATCCTGGAAAGGACCTGCCAACAGTGTGAGCTTGCAGGGCCACAGCAGTGGCTGAAAGGAGTTATGCCACAGCTGAACAGAGGGATCAAACAGCACAGGAGCTCCCAGAGGTGGGGTACAGATCAGACCCCTGCTGAACTGGTGAGGCTCTGTCCGCCCCCAGTGTCCTGTTTCCAGTCCACAGTGATGGAGAGTACAGGCTTAGCAGAGTGAGCAATACCTGGGCATGGATAAAGCAGTTCTTCCCTACACAGCCTTGTATCCACCAGCCTCTGGCTTAGGAGTTTGCCACCATGGATTGCACCTCAGCCATCATGTCTGACATCCCCAGAGGGACCTTCTGGTGCTGCAACCACTATGAAAACAGCAGAGGTGCTGCAAGTCTCATGAACCCCAAATCACCCCTATCCTCAGTATAGCACATATAAAGTAGGCTTCTTTACAGAATAACCCAGGCCATTATTCAGGTATTAAGTGTAATTCCTACCCATCCACACACAAGCACTCTCATACATGGTCAGTCTTCTGGCCAGTGGGACAGGGCCAGCGGGCAGATGTGCCACCAGGCACATGGGTTGTCACACTAGAGGACACGTACTGTGCCTCCTCACCCAAAGATGAGGCTAACCTGGCCATGGAGGGTCTTCTGCAGGAAACCCACAGTGGTCACCCCAAGCTGCCTACCCCAGAGCAGAATATGGCCACAGCTCCTTGGGACCCTACCCCGAAGGCAATTTCCAAGAGGAAAGTTGTGGGGTAATCCCCCATTTCTAGGAGTAAGCTGTTGCTGCTATAGGTGTGTGTGGGAAGGGGGCAGAGACACTGCAAATGGGAAGCAGAGTGGTAATGAGGAGCAGATGTGTAGGTGCTTGGAGCACCCAGGTGCTACAGAAGTGTTAAGTGTTATTATCATGGCCAGGAAACAGGCTGTGAAAACTCACCACACTCCACATCCCCGCACTGGGCTTTCTCCAGGATCTAGGGCCAGACTCTCTTCATCAGTCCCAGGCTAAATGGAGTCAGCCTGGAGGTGCCTTCAGCTGCAGCYGAGCTGGGGACACCTGGGTTCAGAGGGGCCTCGTGGAAATGAGGGGAGCAGAGAGAGAGGAAGGCTCAAGAGGAGAATTAGATWTGGTCCACGCATGTCCAAGAAGGCCTGGCGCCCTGCCACAGCATGAAGCAGTCTCACAACACATTTGTTTTGGTGGCAGCACCAAAAGACGTTTCACTACACAGGGATCACTTGGTAGCCACCCTACCCAAAAATACCTTTCTCATAAGCTCCCAGGCCTGGACAGTTGCTCCCTTGGGAGAGGAAAGCACTGAGCTCATTTCTGGTCCATCCTGCACCTCCCTCCAAGATGCTCCCATGGCACTTGGGTCACTGTGGATGACACAGGGACCGCGGCCGGGGCCCTGCTGGCACCAAGCAGGGTGCAGGGCAGTGCTGAGCCCTCTTCACTGGCAGAATGAGACCTGCYGGCCCATGGAGCGAGCCAGTTTGATCTGGACTGACTGTGTGAGAGCAGAAATATGGGATCCCCCACTGAGCCCCTGAGCATCCCTGTTTCTGGCTATAAACCCCCTTCCAAGGAGGGGTCTTTAGAGAGTGCGGCCAAGATGATCCACAAGCTGCGGCCATCCCCCGCCCCCTCCCCGAGAGGAATTGCTCTCACACAAATGAAATGTGTGTAATTAATGGGCAGGGGGCTGGACAGGTCCGAGATGAAAGCGTTTCCTGGACTTGTCCTTCATTTGCATRGTATCAGAAGCTGTTCAGAAGGTGTGACTTTTCCCACAGGGAGCCCTCAGCTCGGTGGCACAATAAAGCCAGGACTTCTTACCCAGAATTAATTAAAGGAGGGGGATGGGGATGGCAGGGAGATGTTTGAAAGCTGAGCCTCATGCAATAAACAAACACCCCAGTCCTTCTTCCCAAGCTGGGGCATGCCCAAGAGGGCCCCGTCGAGCCCCATCCCCACTGTGGCACCGTGCAGCCCACCCTACTTAGCGGGCATCTTCCCCAACCAGACCTGGCGGAAAAGTTCCCGTGGGTTGGCTGTGTGGCGAAGATCAACAGTGTTTATTTCTTAAGGGAGGGGATGGGAGTAGAAACCGTGTCGCAAAAAGTTTGGGGCTCAGTGGGTCAACGCTGGTGCAGTGGGGGACCACAGCTGGGCAAGGGCTCTGGGACCTCACCAGCGCACGCTCCAGCTCCCCTGTTTYGGCTTTTCCATATGCTCCCTGCACTGGCAACCTGGAGCCCTCTTCTTGCCACTTTGACTTAGTGCTACCCACCTATCTTTCTTTTTCAGAGTCATTTTTGACCTGAAAATAGTTCTTCTCCCTCCCTGACGTTGCCCCAGCGTGTTCAGACAACGTAGGCATATTTCCTCCTACCCCACACTTGCTGGCTGGACCAGCCGGGCTTCCCAGTCCCGTCCAGTGAGGCAGACTCTCCTGACCATTGCTGTGCTCCAGGCCTCTTCACTCCTCCTGCCCTGCCTGTGTCCAAATGGGACCGTGCAGCGAAGTCCTGTATGCACAGGAAAGTGCATGCACCCCTGTTTAAAGCTCAGGACCAGGCAGTCACCCGTACGCAAACAGCTGGGGAAGTCGTCTCCTCCTTCATCCGCCAGCTCCCTCCGGGCAGCCAGTGACAGTGAGGGGACTGCAGGGTGATACCATGAGTGGTGGCAGTAGGGATGGGCACTTCCCTGTCATGAGGAATTTGCTAGTTCAAGGTTCATCCTTGCCACCCTGCTGGCTCCCCCATCCCAGCTTCCCAAAACCTCCCTGGGGGGAAGCCTGGAAAGCTGGGCAGTTCCTCCTCCTCCCCACTACCCAGGAGCGGAAGTTTCTCCCCAAACACCCGTGCTAAAAGCATGAGCTAAGGGAAGGAAATGCCCACCTCCAAAACTTCCAATCCCCAGTGGTTTCCTGAGTCCAGCCCTTGCACGGTGTCCTGCAGCTCCACGATTTTTAAGCTTGGTCCACACACACACTCATCTCCTGTTGATGAAGGAGGTGGGAAGCATCTCCAGTTCCCTGGCACTCATGAGGGCTGATGCTTGACCCTGTACGTTCCACCAGCAGGCAGGGTTTCCGCAGCCCTCATGCTTGGGGGAACAGCAAGAAATATTGGAGACCATCCCCGTCTCTGCATGGGTGGTGGGAGCTCCCAGCACCGGTGCACATGCACCCAGCACCTTATGGGGCCCAGGCTACTGGGAAGGGTGCAAGCTGCCCCAGCCAGGCCAGGGATCAAGCAGTATCAGTGCAGGGACAGGGTATGAGGAGTCATTAATTAATTCACTTACTCATTAACTAAGTAGCGGGGGCTCTTTAATCTTCCAAGCAAAGGCAAAACAACATTTGCTGGTTGGAAGCTGGGGCTAGACAAATTCAAGCAATAAACAAAGGCCCAAATTGTAGTGCTCCTGGGCAGTATGGTAACCCCAAAGCCTTTTAATGAAAAGCGGCTAATTAACCATGGGGYGAACTTACCTGGGAAAGCAGGGGATGCCTTCCCAGGAGCCAGGCCTGGGTGCCTTTCCCAAAGGTGAGCTGTGGCAGATGGCACGAGCCGGGGGACAGCACACGGTGAGGGGTGGCAGCGAGGACACAGGCAGTGTCCAGCCCCGGGCTTGAGCCCTCGCATCCCCCCAGCCCCGGGATGCCGGTGGCCCATGTGCTGGCTGCCTGCTGCTCCCGGGACAGGACGCCAGCCTGGTTGGGGGCTGAGCACCCGTGCCGTCCCCTTCCTGCACYGTCCCCTTCCCACCGGTGGGGACGTCTGCTGACCTGCATGGAGCCAGTCCTACCACCCTCACCTGGAGCAGCAGTCCAGCATCAATTCAGCCAGGGTTCACAGAGCCATTAGGAAAAGCAATTAGACAAATTAATGAAAGAAAAGCACCCATTAAGGACTATCAAACACCATCTCTGACCTGGGAAGGGCCAGGAACCATTCACTTTTATTCCCTGCAGCCTGGAGACCGCAGCTTGGGCTTGTCCCAGGCTGTCGGCTCCGGGCTTCTCCAGCCCGTGGGTCCCTCGAAGGATGGCCAGGCAACGCCCTCCACTTTTATCAGAGCTGTCCCCTGGCGCAAGCATCGCCCATGGCCTCCGTGGGACATCAGCGATGCTCAGACATAGAGCAAGGCCCAGCACTCAGCCCCTGGAGTTTCCTTCTTGAAATTAAGGATATATATTGGCAGCTCAGCCCAGATCACGGCACATCAGCCYGGCCTGCAGCATCGACCAGGGGATGGCTCAAACCCAGGCCCCGCAGACAAGTCCCTGCCCGCGCGTCATCCTGGGCCTTGGACACCCCACGATGGTGGCAGCACCAGCAGGGCTGGCACGGGGGGGTGGTGAGACTTTCGCCCCAGGAGCCTGCTCCACTTCCGCACTTTATTTGTTTTTTTTWAACATATTTAATGATTCTGTTCTTGCATCCTTCCATATCTGGCTAAAAACACAATATGCCTGCTCTGCACCAGCACCGCTCCGGGAACCCTCCGTCAGTTCCCAAGGGCTGCTCAGCCCCAAGAAGGGGACAAGGTGGTCCCTGCTTTGAGCGCGGGGGCAAATTCCCCTGCAGGCTCCTCAGAGCAAGAGCCAGCACCGGAGGCGGGGATCCAACAGCCCGTTTCGGTTTACATGGCACCGAGCGCTCCACAAAAGCTGCCTCTAGGCTGGAGGGGAGCAGAAACGGGCTTGCTTTTGGAAAGCCTAAACCACTGGTCCAGGTCAAAGCTTTGGCTCCGTTACAGTATGTCCTGGCTCAGCCTAGAAGGAGACTGTCCCCACAGGGCAGGGAGGTGGGGTCCACCCATTAAACAGGGAAGTTGCTGCAAGGAGAAAAACAAAAAAACCCACATGATTTCCACAAGACCCAGCTGGGCCTGCGGTCCTGAGGCATCCTCCCACGTCCCCTCTCAGCCCCATCCTGCACCTCTCCATCCTTCAGCCTCGCCATCCCCGGCCCCTCCCTGGAAAGCAGGCAGGCTTGTATAGACTAATACAAATTTTTAATGCACATATTAAATAAATATTTCAATCATTTAATATTAAATTTGTACACAACCAAAAAAAAATCCTCAAGGAAACAAAAAAAACCCCCCAAACAATCAAAAAGATTGGATGAAAAGTCACCCCTGGTTCTGGCTCCTATCCAGTGTCTTTGTTTGCCCTCCCCGTTAAGGGTAATTGCTTTAACCCTTCGGAGAGAGGCGCAGTCCCAGGGCAGCGTGTTCAGAGCCGGCCTGGCTGGGGATCTTCAGTCAAAAGATTTGATGGTTCCTTTTCTTCTTTTTTTTTTTCTTTTTTTTTTTTTTAATAGAAAACTAGGATTCTGTCAACACAGAAATTTTTAAAGAAAACCACCCCTTTCCTAGAAGGAAAGCAGGCAGTGTTTCTCAGAGAGCAAACCTGAAAGAGACAGCTGAATGTTGAAGTATCAACCATAAACTGAGTATTATGACAAAAAAAAAAGCCCCAAATGGCCACAAAGTGATTTTTAAACATTTTTTCTTTTTAATCTGAAGGATGAAAATTTCCATCTGATTGATAGAAAATAAAAATAAAAAAATAAAAAACAACAATTTTTGGTGAAGAGTTCACTTTTTCCATATGGAAAAAAAATACCAGTAACCAGCCGGCTCCATGGCAGTCATCACCTACCGCCTCACCTTAGTAGCTTAAAAAAAAAAAAAAAATGCCAAGGATGCTCTTGTGGGTAAGAGGTACCAAGTCAATTCAGGACTTTCTCTGAGGCGTCCATCACCCCGTCCGCTCCTGAGAAAAAAAAGTGGAGTTGGGAAGCCAGCAGTGTTTTCTGAAGGATCCGAAGAGCTTCCAGCAACCCCTCACTCAGCTCAAGAAATAGGTATGTTGGAGGAGGGAAAACATTCAGTGGTCCTAACCCGCAATGAGTGCTGTGGTCAGCCCCGGTCAGGCAGCCCCCACGCATCCACGGAGGCTGGGAGAGGGACCCAGGAGTCCTCCGCCGCCTCCCAATTCATTCCCCTCCCCTTATTCGCTGACCTCTCCGTCTTCTCCAGCAAGCATTAGTTCAGTTCATTTAAGTATCGTCACTGCTCTCAGATTTGGACATGATTTTTTTTTTTTTGCTTGTTTGTTTTAAACGGCGATTTTTTTCTCTCTTTTCCCCTAGAGCTACAAAAATACAAAACAAAAACGCGACCCCAAACAGACTAGAACATTTCTAAGCGAAGGGATGTTCCCCCCTTCACAAGTCTTTGAACATTTCATTTCTTTTAAAGCTGGAATACAAAAATAGAGCCTCTCTTTTCCTTTTTCTCTTTTTTCCTTTTTTTTGTAAAAACAAAACAAACCCCCAAAGTTATCAATGACTAGAGCAGGTAATTTTTTTTTTCCTTCCTTCCCCCCCCCCTTTCTCTTTAATAACCGTATAGGAAAGTCTCTACATATAGTCCGAGCTCCTAGGAGAGTCCTCCAGCGAAAGGCGAGGGCAGGGCCGGCGGGCAGGTCAAGGGCCGGCCCTGGCGCTGGAGTTTCTAGTCCTTTTACTCCTCCGGTTGAAGGGGTAATTGAGGAACTCGAAGCGTCGGTGGGGCTCGGTGGTCTGGTGGCCCTTGGGAAGCCGCTTCATGAAATGCACCTCGCGCTGGTGCTGGCGGGTCTTGGAGCCCTTGCGCGGGCGGCCCTTGCGGGTGAAGGCCATGTACCAGCCCTCGTACTTGGCGTTCTGCAGCGCCGTGTAGTTGTTCTCCAGGACGATCTCCGTGAAGACGCAGTCCTTGCCTTTGCCGTTGCTCTGAGCAGGACGGGGAGAGATGTTTCAGCATGGGGGGCTCAGCCAGGGGGGTTCTCCTCGCCACCCCGAGCTGGACAGGCTGTGGGGGGGAGTCGGTGCTTCTGGGCACCTTTCCCACCTCTTTCCCTACAGGCCAGAATTGTCCCAGATCCACTTTTTCTTTGAAAGCTGCCATCCTCCCACCACCCTCTGCCCATCCGAGGGAGAGCGGCCACCGCAGGCGATGGGGACAGATGCTACCCATCATGAGCTCACGTCCCTGGTTGCTGCCAGCCGACGCCGTCCTTGGACTCCAGGGATGCTGGGCACAGCCAGCACCGGCTGCAAGCCACTGCGGCACTCAATCTGGCCTTGGTTCCCATTGCACCCACCGCGGGACTTCAACCCGTCCTAGGTGCTCCTATCCTTCCCACGCCATGGACTGGGTTCCCCCACCCGCATGACCGCAAGCAAACTCTCTCCATCCCTGGGGCAATTCTCCCACCYGTCCTACCCCCCTCAGGGTGCTTAATGCAGGAGGGGAGTCAAGGGGCCRGGGATGCAGAATCCATAGGGATGACGAAGAGCTGCCCACAGATGCTGGGGTGGCCAAGGCACCTAGAGCATCCCAGTTACGCAGAGCGGCGAGACCGGGGAGGGGACGCATGGTGGCCACACGGTCTGTGTGACCGGCCCCGAAGCACCCGCGATGGCAAATGCTCTCGGCAATTTGCCGCCCCACGGGGATGGCGCAGGTCCCCCCGCCGCCGCCCCCGGGGAGGGAGCGCTGCGGCTCGGAGGGAGCGTGACTAACGGGCGCGCGGCGGGGCCAGGCCTCGGGGCCGGCCCCACGGAGCATCTTAACATTCCTGCCGCTTGTACCATGTAATCGGGGAGAATAGCGGAGCAACCCGCCTATTTGTTCGGGGAGATAGGAGGAACGCGCCCCACGCGGCACCCGCTCGCCCCTCCTCGCTCCCCCCCTTCCCTCGCACCGCCTGGGCGGCCGCGCGGACTCGCCCCCCATCCCAGCCTCCCCGTTCTGCCTTGGAGGGATGCCGGCTGGAGCCCCCCATCCTACCTTGCCGATCAGCTTCCCCTTCTTGTTCATGCAGATGTAGAAACCCGTCGCGGCCCCCTTGATGCGCACGCGGCTCCCGAAGGTGTCCGTCTCGACGATGAGCTTGGCTGGCGAGAGCAGCGGGGAGGAAGGAGAGGGGGAGAGGTCACAGGGGCTCCGGCAGGCGCAGGGATGGGGACCCGAACGGTGCCGACGCCAGGCAGCGCCCTCCCCAAGGGCTCACGCCGGGCAGAGAGAGAAACAGGCCAAAGACAGCCCTAAAGCCAGGATACAAGGCTAAGAGCCAGCCTGGTCCCCTCTGCCCCGCCACTGCATCCCCACGTGACCTCGGGCAAGTCCCTTTGCCACCCTGCACGCCAGGGCTGCGGGAGGAGCGGTGACTTTGCAGCTGGCAGGGGAGGCGTGAAGGGTACGGCCACCCTTTTAATGCCTTTCACCTTTGCGCGAGCCGAGAGGGCGTATTGATTTGGTCTCAGTTTTTTAATGGAGGCATCGATCTACTTCCGAAGGAGCTATGCAAATCGCCGGGTCGATGGGCCGCCTATAAATAGACCTGCCACCTTCCGTCCCCTGCCTCYGCCCTGGGAACCTGAGCCCCAAAGCCCATCGTCCCAGGGGACGGGGGAGGATGGGACAGGACAGCCTTGTCCCCAGAGACAGCTCCTCTCACCGGGAGGCCTGGAGCAAGCCCGGAGCGGGACGGCAGCTACCTGCTCGGGACTCAGAAGTGCCGCGCCATAGCCAAGCACCAAAGGCTGCCCCCGGCAATGCAAACCCAGCCGGCACCATCCCGTCCCGGCTGCACCCTCACCGCTGCCATTGCTTCTTGCCCAAAGTCAGCCCCTACCGCCTTATTCCTCCTCCCCGGCCGCTGCATGGGGGCTGCCCRGCTCCCTGGACCGCAGCTTGCGCGGTCGCGGCTGCAGCATCCCGGCTCACTCCCATGCCTATCCCGTGCTGCTCAGCCACCGGCACATCCCAACGGCAGCGGCACCCAGCCCCAGAGGCAGCTGCACTGCCGGGGCAGTGATTTGGCTCTGGAGCAGGTGGCTTTYGAAAGGCAAAAAGAGGATGAGGACACGCACAGGCTAAAAGGAACCTGAACTGCTCTCCAGGCCGGGAGCAAAYCCCGCTGCCTCTCTCGTCGCCTGCGCAGTGTCTGTGCCCGCCCTGCCCTGATCCCGCATCCCTCGCGCAGCATCTGCCGAGGGTGGAGAGGACGAGCGGTGCTCTGCAGCATCTTCCACCCCAAACTGCTCCCCATCCAAAGCCCCCATCCCCAGCCAGGCACCACCCGGCCTCGGAGCCAAGAAAATCGGGAATATTTTGGCCCCCGCCAGCCTCTGCACCAGGCTTCTCCAAAAGCAGCGAGCGGAGCCGCCGCTGCCCGTAAACGAAGCGCCGAGACAGGGACCCCCGTTTATTGGGGAAGGGGGGGGAATTGATCTCGGAGGCAATAAAAGGTTTGAGGAGAATTGATTTTTCTTGCCGAGAGCAAGAGCGAGCGGGGAGGGAGGGAGGGAGGGAGGGAAGCGTGCGCGCAGGGGAGGCCGCGGGACCGGCGAGCACAAAACCCCGCTTTAAAGATGCACGTCGCTCCCCTTTCGGCCTTTTTCAGAGGGCGGCCGTGATTTATAGCCGGCGGCCGGGCTCGCCTCCCCAGCCGAGCGGGCCGGCTCCCGCGCCGCAGAGCCGCCGGGCCGGGGCCACCAGCCCGCGGCGCCCTAACAATGGGGACGGAGGACAAGGACAACCTGCCGCCGGCACCGGGAAACGCGCGCGGGCCGGCCGGGTCCCGCAAAGCCCGGATCCCCCCGGCCCCGAGCAGGAGGAAGCCCCGTGCACGGAATAAATGCACAAACCCGCTGGGGAAAAAAATAATAATAATAAAATAAAATAATAATAATAAAACAGGGCATCTCCGAGCCGCCTCACGGAGAGGTTTAATCCGGATTACAGCCGCTTTCAGCTTGCGCCGCGGCTCAAGAGGGGCGAGCCCGGCCGTGCCGGCTATCCGCCGCTGCTTAGAATTAAAGAAAGTCGATCAAATATTGACAATTAAGACAGATAACCGAAAACGCCGGGCCCGATGTTAAGTCAGCTGTAAAAACGTCAGCGTGGGGAAAGGGGTCATCTGCAAGAATAAATCAAGCCCTTTTACACGCCCACCCAAAAAAATTAGATCAAAAAAAAAAAAAAACCCCAGCATGAAGGGCCTGGGGAAGGGGGGCTCTTTTCCCCTCAAAAGTGGATTTCTAAATGCTATTTTGGGGGAGTCCATTTTTTTCTTCTTTTGGGGCGGGGGGGAGTTTAACATTTTCAACTCTATTCTTTCACTTAAGTGACAGATTTATCCCACTAAAATTATGTTTCATGCTAAAACTTTGAAGGGAAAGTGGCTACGTAAATGCTGAAAAAATGCAGCGAGACACACTTGATCCCCCAACTGGACTGCGAAGAGGAGAAAGTATTCAGGAAATGTTAAAAAAGGTGAAAGTAAGAAGCGTTTTAATAGTTCTTCCAGACATGGGGGCCTCCCTAGAGATTCATATAGAACAATCCTGAACCTCTATTTTAACATTTACAGACTTGCAACTCTTTTAAAACTTTACATCTGAAAAACTGCTTGCTCTCTTTCTGCTTTAGATCAGTCTTCATTTTCCCCCTTAGTTCTTCAAATACTTAACCTTTTTTATTACATTTTAATAGAGTTTTTCAAGCCACTACTAGTCCCCTCCTTCTGGCCTTATTTAAACCTGGTCGTTATTTAAATATGCACTAACTGCCTTTTAAAATCCAGGCATTGTAGGTCTAAAACGAGATGAGCTTTTTTATGCTTTCACTCGGGAAATTAGCTAAAGCCCTCTCAATCCAGAGCTGCTCGAGGATAAGAAGAATTCATTTGGAAGATTAATGTTATATATACGGAATATCGTATACACGGAATCTAGGTTTCTCTCGAACTTTTAAAGATCCTCACAAAATTTTCAGCCAAAGGGGGGAAAAAAAAGGGGGGGGGGGAAAGGAAGAAAGAAAAGTGTTTCTACTAATCTCCCCAAGCAAGAAAGGGAAATTGCAGCTAATACCAAAGAAAAACAGTTGCGATTCCTACGCGCAAGGCGCGCAGACGCAGGGAGCGCCYGTGCCAGGATCAGGCCGGCCGCCCTGGGCTCCCGCAGCCGAGCGGGACCCGCTGACACCGCTGACCCCGGGCAGCGCTTGGCCGTCCAAACGCGTCATTAARGCGCGCGATCAAAGCCCGCGGACTCGGCGTGCCGCCCCTCCGGCGATGGGGGCGCCGGGGGATTTGGGGAGGGGGTGCGCGGCGGTGGAGGGGCCGGGGCGCTCGCGGAGCCCCCTCCGCTTCGTCTCTTGGCGCGCGCCGCCGGCGGCCGCTGCCTCGCGGACCCTCCGCTCGCCGGGTTTGTTTTGAAGAGGGAGACGTCGCGGGGGCGCGCAGGAAAACGCTCCTAATTTAGGGAAGGTTTCCAAAGCAGCAGTTCATCCTTGGGGTGTGGGGGGGGGGGACTTGGTTTTGTTTTTTAAACTTTGGCTTTTCTTTCCTTTCCTTGGTCTCCAAGGTTCCCAGCCCCGCAAAACCCCRTGCTGAAGCGACGTGTGTCGCTCAGCAAGCGACACCCCCGAACCCGCCGAGGCAGGTGCCAAACACGACCGCGAAGGAAGAAACGGCCAGATGCCATCCTGTGAGCACCAGCCCCTTGCCTCGAGTCCCGCAGCCGCTACCGCTGACCCCTACGCTCTCCCTTCACGAGCCCGCAAGCCGAACGATTTTAATGATTTCTGGCTAACAAACAGGACGGAAATCATCAATCGCCACGCTGCGCGGCGAGCACCTCCCGCCCCCACCGCGTGTCCTTACCGTGCACGTCCCCATCCTCTGCCATCGCATTGATTTTCTTGTTGTCCAAGATCTGCACATGCTTCCCGCTGGTCCGACTGTACAGCTGGTAGGTACGGACGAGCCGCCGGCTGAGCTGATCCGTCACCAGGCTCTGCTCCCTCACATGCTGTGTAAAATTAGGTGGGGACTGAACAGTTACCTTTAGGAAATTAAAAAATATACAACGCACCATTACAATCTCTACTCCTCAGAGGGGCGAACGGGCTGAGCAAAGATCRCTGGCCTCCGGCCGGGTTTTACTCGGCAACTGGGCTGAGGCGGCRTGGAGCCAGCCTTGCCTGGTGCCGCGTGGTCCCTACCACGCCAGCAAAACCTCCTGAGGAGAAGGAGCATTAATCAAAGGGAGACAGGAACCGGAGCCCTTTACCGAGCCGTGCCGGCTCCAGACATGCCCTAACCGGAGAGGCGCAGGTGACTCACTGGCCCCGCCAGGGCTCGGCGGTCCCGCTCGGCGCTGGAGTAACTCGGACGGGAGCCGAGGCTGGGCTCTGGAGGGGAGCCAGGGAAAAACGTACCAGGGGCAGCAGGTTTGCTCCCGAGGAACCGCCAGCGTCATCCCATGCCCTTCTGCCCTCTGCGGGAGCGTGCTGCCGCTCCCTCGGTCCCAGGCATACGCCCCAGCCTCTGCCCCGGCTGCTTCCGCAGCCACCCTTCCCCTGGGTCCCTTATTTCCTTCCAAATGCCCCACTTCTTGAGCTCTCTTTAAATACAGAGCTCACAGATAAGCTAGAGCTGGAAGGTATAAGAGATATAAGAAAACTGTGCCCTGGACTGAGTGTTCAGTGGCAGGAAAACCTAAGCATACTAACATGCCACGCATGCAAATACATCCCCTCGTCCGCAGCCAGCTGTTTGGTGCCTGCAGTAGGGTTTTTCCCAGCCCCGACACTTCAAACCCGTTAGCCTCAGACCAGCAGCTGAGCCCGTCACCTCCAGAACTGAGTCTGCCGCTCCTGCGCTTAGGATCATGCGCTTTAAATGATTTTCACAACCAGCCAAACCTACTCCCCCCCGCTCAGCCCTGGCTCGCGAGCTTGCACAGAAGTCTTTTTCCCCCTCGTCTCAAATCCCTCTTTTAAGTCTGGAAAGTTTCGCTTCTCCCTGACATTTATAAAGATGTATTCTGAGCAAATGTTAGGAGATAGCTCCTTTCAACATCAGAAGGCTGGGACTACCCCCTGCCACCCCCACGTCAAATGGGAAGATTTCCTCCCGACTTCAACAACAACAACAGAAAACCCAATAAAAGCAAAAGCCGCTGCTCTCCCAAAGCTGACTTTATATAGATATCTCCCCTTGACAATGTCAACGCTCTCTCTCCCTCTCCTTCTGCGTGTGCATGTGTGTTTCCTATAGACGGGTTTTGGATAATACAGCAKGATTCTCTCTCCGGCTCTGATGAGGGTACCATGTGGAGGAGAGGTCATTAGCCATGCTGCTATTTGGTCTCCATCTCATACTCCAAAATATTACAGCTATGTTTTTATACAACTGCTCACTCCCAGCTCTTCGCTCCTTTTGCTTTTGGGCTGGAAACTCGATTTTTTCCAAGTTAAAAAAAAAGAAAAAGAAAAAAGAAAACCCTTAGGAGCATTTTAAACAAAGCTTCTGCACCTGTGATCTCTAGGGGACAGGGGGGGCTTCACCCCGGGTTTGAAAGCACACCGCTCCCAGCGACGCGTGCCTGCTGGTATGCGGGTGTTGCACAAGCTCTGCCCGGCTGTTTAATCTATTCATGACACTTCTGTCTCTGGCGATACAAACCAGCGATGCTAAAGTCTGACAATTTTAAGCTGAATCAAAACCTACGCTTTTTAGTAAGGAAGGTGTTTTTTTTTTTTTTTCCTTCCCCCCCCCCCCTCTAATTCCACTTTACTTTTTGGACAAGGCTGTGTAAGAAAACAACCCCAGACAAGAGGGAGGATCCACAGGGCGATTTGAGGGGTGGTGGCGGCGGAATCCTAAAACTGCTTAAAAATAGCGCGCCGCAGTTGCTTAAAACCCGGGGCAGTTCCTGGCGCGCAGCTCGCGCCCACATCCCGCGGCCCGGGCTTCTCCCTCCGGCCGCGCCGCTCCGCGCCGCCTCGGGCTTTCGCGGCCGGGCGACTTTTGTCTCCTGGGTTTTAAACTGTTCCTCCTTCCTGCCTGCCTGCCTCCCTGCCTGCCTGCCTCCCGAGCGCTCCGCGGCGGCGGCGGGCGCCCGACCGGCAGCTTTCGGGGCGGCCCCCCCTCCCCAAGGGGCGAACAAAGCCGGGCGGCGGGCACTTACCTGGGCTTGCAGGCAGAGGACGAACAAGTGCATTAACCTGGGAGCGGGGGAGAGAAAGCAGGAGAGAGGTGTGAACCGGGGGGCTGCGGGCCCGGGGAGGCAGGGCCGGGGCTGCCGGTACTCACACGTAGCTGAAGAGCGAGGAGCAGGGGTCCATCGCGGCGCCGGTGCGGGGCCGGCGGCCCGGGGCCCGGCGGCGGGGAGCGCCCGGGGGG
>NW_020449418.1:7697259-7715130 GCF_003343035.1 Apteryx rowi
GGCCGCGGCCGGGGCCGGCGCCGCCTGCTCGGCGCTGAGTGACAGCTGCTAATTTGCCGGCCGTGCCCCGCTGCCGGTCCCCGCGCTCCCCGCGCCCTCCTTTATCTTATCAGAGCCCATAATTACAATTGCTATTTTGTTTCCTCGAATCAGCAATCAGCGCTATCTGCCGCCGCTGGAAAGGCAGCTCCTGTCAGCCGACCTCTGAGTGACAGAGCGGAGGGCCCGCACCGCCGCACGCGCGCACACACACACACACACACACGCAGCCCCACTGCACACATGCACACACAGCCCTGCTCACTCCCACGCACAGCCCTCCCGCACACATGCATGCACACCACCCTCCTGCACACACATGTGCACACGCAGAGCACTCCTCCCACACCCACAGCCCTCCTGCACACACACATATGCACAGCCCTACACGCATTCTCATGCACAGCCCTTCTGCACACACACAGAGCCCTCACGTGTGTGCATGCACAAGCGCATATACATACAGCCCCCTGCACACACACACGAATGCACACACAGCACACAGTGTCCTCTGCACACACACACAGCCAGCACACAGAGCCCTTCATACACAATCTCATGCACAGCACTTCACACACTTGCAACCCTTCATACACAGCCCTTCCTCACACACACACCCCTTTCCACCGGCACATCCCTCACACACAGCCACGCACAGCCCCCCTACACGCACACCCAGCCCTACATGCACACACACACACACACACACACACTACTTCACGCTCTGCACACGCCTCCAGCACAGACTCATGCCTCTCTCACCATACATCAGCGTTTCACCCTGAAACACTGCCGGCCGTCAGCCTGAGCACACATGCCAGGAGGACTGTGACGGCCGGGGTGCCCAGGGGTTAAAACACCCACTAAACACCTAGTACAGTGAGTCTGAGCTGGCACAGTCCATCTTTAAACCCCTTCCCCTGCCCAGAGGCAACCGTCTCTTTCTGCCAAGGTTTCCAACAGAATTAGCCTCTTGTGCATTTTTATTCCCTTTTTCTTGGTGCAGAAGGCTGGAAGGATGTTTCTGAGGGGTTTTCCTAAATGTACAGAGAAGCTTTTGCCAGAGCCTGCATTTACCTGGAAGACTTTAGGAACACCAGGAGAATGGGCAGGATTGGCACTGAATCTGTTCAGCTGAAATAGGAGAGAGTTTCCACGGGCAGCAAACACTCGCACATTCAACTCATCAGTCTAGCACACACTTGGGAGAAAACCTCTCTGCGTTAAACTGCGGCAGCAGCTGATTTTCCCAGGCGAGGGTGAGGCAGCGCCCTGTATCCATCTCTCCAGGTTGCCTAAGGAGATCTTCAGCAAAACTGAGGCAGCACTTCTATTCCTGACACTCTAAATTAAAACTATCCTCCTTATATATATATATATAAATTAAAGGGGTTTAGGCAGTGCCTCCCTTTCGCAGATGCTGCTCTCACTCCTGGGTGGCCACCCCTGCTTTACCTCCAGCGGGTGCAAGGTCAGGCTGTGCATTAGCCTGCAAACACCAGGGAGCATGAACCGCACGGCTGTCCTGGCCTGGCCGCGTCCTCCTCGCGGTGTGCAGCAGCACCGTGTCCAGAACACCAGGGCTGGCTTCAACCCGGAGATTTACGGCGTGCCGCATGGGGTCAGAGGCAGCCGTGAGCTGACAGCTCCGGGTGCCCCCTGCCCTCGACAAACAGGCTCAAGTGCCAGTCATGGCTGTAAAATCAAGTCGGTGCAGGATCACCCAGGGGCAGGCACACTTCACCTGACACTGGATGACAGATGATGCTCCTGCCATCCATCCTCAGGCCCAGGGCAAGCGCCGTCCATGGCCACGGCCTCCTGCTTGCCCCACCTCTGGGCACGTAAGAGACCCGAGCAGCCTGGTGACGGCAGCTGGAGACTGGGCAGCATCAGGGCTGCTGGGCTAGTCCCACCTCTGCTGCCACTTCCAGGCTCATGGCCATGATTTGCTCCTAGCAGGGAAGTCGGATACCTTTTTAGAGCCTCCTTCCAGCTAACCAAGGAGTCACCCATGTTTGCATGAAGAATGAACCCCCCCCCCCATTTTGTTTTTTAAGTAAAAAGCAAACCGCTTTGGAAACTCCTCCTGCTTCATAAGGAAACCCAGAACAAATCAATCTGCATATCTGCTCCTTTGCAGGCCATCTGAGCTAAGCGCTGCGGTCCAAGAAGCAAGGGTCCTCTCCATCCCCAGATGCTCAGGCTAAATGGCCTGTCTGGCTCTCCTGCAGAGCAGAGAAACCCCAGCCTGGTGCTCCTGAGCCCAGCTGGGCCTTGGGCCGAGCTGCTACAGAGCTGGCAGGAGAAGAAATCCAGCTGCCTGGGGACCTGGTGAGTCCCCACCACTCCCAGGTAGCCATCGGGCTGTAACCCCAGGAGGACCAGCCAGGCTCGCAAGCTCAGGATCTCATCCACACTTGTCCCTGGGACTGGAGAGACCCTGCCTCACGGCCACCAAAATTCTCCCATCAGATCCTGTCCTCGTACCACAGTGCTCATTTTATTGCCCTGATCTGCAGAGCCAGGGCTGTGCTTGGGCTGGGCAGGCACAAAAGTGTGTGCCTTCCTCAGAGAGTAGCTTATATATTTTATGTGCTTAGGTGTTAAATGCTATAGATGGAACATCAAACACCAGATATCCAGGCTCTACTCCCCTGCATGCCACCCACCGGGTGGCAAGGGCTTGGACAAGACATCTCTTGTGGAAACACCACCTCCCCCGCCCTGCCCCCTGCAGCTGGGATGCCCAGGTCAGGGGCTTTTCTCCCCAAACAGCCCCCCTCCAAAAGGTCCCACTTACCTTGCTAAAGCAGCCCTGGCTGACAGCAGATGCCCAGGGCCGGAGCTGGGATTGCAGTCCTGCAGTGCCTCCGTGGCCGGGGTGCTCGTGTCCACACGATGGCGACAGCCACATAGGGCTGGTGTCCTCAAAGGAGACCCCAGAGGTGTCCCCAGCCAGACTGAGCCGGGGACAGCACGGCAGGGACAGTGCAGCAGGCACAGCCTGCCGTGTTTGCTCTCCTGACCAATGCCCCCGACGCAGCCTCAGCACCTCAGCTTGGTGGCACCCGCTACGCTGAACACCCTGATACACCAAAGGTCTGGCATTTATTCCCTTGACTACTGCCAACCTGCTGGCTGGTGCTGGGCAAAAACTGTGCTTCATTTTCCCTTTTCCATCTTGTTTCTGCTACATCTACTTAGCCTGCCTGGCCCTTGGTGGAGTTTTATGCATAAATACCACCATGCTGAAGAATCACAGGGCTGCAACACTAAGAGGCAGGAGCCAAGAGAGGGATCAGGACATGACGACGTTCGCCCCAGCTGGGCTGGGTCCTGGCTTGCTCCTCAGCCCTTGCCACCTCGGTCCCCCCACGCCTGGCCTTTTCACCTTGCAYGGAGCTCCTTGGCAGGAGGGTGCCATGGGGGCAGCGCCTGGAGCAGCAAGAGGAGCATCTGCTGCCAGCTTCAAGAGGGTTGACTCCCCTGACTCCTGTGCAGGGAAATCGTGTTTGTCCYGTGTCCCAGAAATGGTTAGCGGCTCTCAGCACTGTGTGAAGTGATGGGTGGCCCCTTTGTCCTCTCTGGAGGTGGCAGACATGGTCAGTGAGGAGCTGGGAGGAGAGTGGGGGTGCCAGACCCCTCGTTGCCTGGATGCCTCTCTTGCTAGGGCTCAGGGCCATGGCCATGGCTGCCCCCCGATGTAGCGGATTTGAGGAGATGGAGGGGGCAGCAGGCGAGGGGCTGTGAGACCCCCTGGAGAAGGGKCTGCCTGTGCCACCATACAGCAGACACTGGAGAGCAGAGCACAACTCATGGGAAGGGGTCTCTCACCTGTACCCCTCGGCACTGCCTCCCCCTGCCCAGGATGACCCCAGCACCATCCCTGCTCTCTCCCAGGACTGACACCCTTCACACATCTGCAGGACACAGCCAGCTCTCAGCTCCACCTTCCCACCCCAATTTCCCCTGTGGCACCTCCCCTGTCTGTCCCTGACCTCGGAGACAAGACAGGTCAGAAATGGATGTCCCTCACCACTACAGGGCAAGAGACCGCAGAGCAACGCCTCCAAGCTACACAGGAGATCAAGGCCAACAAGGTGTAGCTGTTCTTAACTTCTCCCTGAGCATCAGCCTAAAACCTCCCCACCAGCCTCCTCTGAGCCAGGGCTGAGCTCACACGCTTATTTGAGAAAGGCAGAGCCAAGAGCAGC
The DNA here is from genome assembly GCF_003343035.1 of Apteryx rowi. Lineage (NCBI taxonomy): Eukaryota > Metazoa > Chordata > Aves > Apterygiformes > Apterygidae > Apteryx > Apteryx rowi. The sequence continues at coordinate 7,701,516 of NW_020449418.1, forward strand.
AAAGCCAACCACTGCTATAGTGGCAACCAGTTCAGACTGGGGCAAGCAAAGGCAAGGGCTCCCAGCAAACTGGGAGCTAACATCAGGAGAGGGGGCTAGAAGACTTTAGGGGTGAGGGACAGCCAGCACAACACCCATAAAAGGACTGGCTTGAACATCTCTTTACTGGGGGGAACTCCCAGGCAGAGGAGCAACCAGGATGTTTTTGTCCCTTGGCAGAGAAGGGCCAAGAGGCACAGCTCCYGGGACCCCAGTGAACCGCTAGCACTGTGGGACCAGCGAGGACACATGAGCCCTGCAGCCTGGGTGGCAGAGGCCAGGGAGCAGGCAGCCCTGCCCTGAGCATCTCTCCCCCCTCCCGCGACAGAGAGCTGAAACACATGCAAACCACGAGCTTGCTACCTTTAACAGCAGGGCACTGGAGGATGCTTGGCCATAAACCAGCCTTTGCCACCCCAAAATAAACAAGCTTGGAGGCTTCCCAGCAGAACCAGGGAGATGCTAGCCCCCTCCACCCTCACCCTTCCCAGGAGAAGCCCTGGCGACCCGGCGCCCCCAGCCCTGCCCGCTGATCCTTCACGAAGGGACCACAGCATTAATGGGGCGTTTCGGAGGCAACAGCAGCTCCTGCATGGCTGAGCGGCGCTGGGCAGCCTGGGGCGATCCCGCCACTCGCCATTAACCTGGCCTCCCCCAAAGGGAAGGAACCTGGATGAACCCCGCCGGGATGTGTTACATGGGAATGACCTTGTCTTCGCTACCCACAGCGCCAAGGCAGCCCCCGGGGCAAACGAGGAGCGGGGAGGGGAGACACAGCCCGCTCACAATTAATTCTCCTCTCTATTCAATTACTAGCAACAGGTTTAAGGCATGTTTCATGCGTGGTGGGAACGCCAGAGTAGGAGACTACCACCGCGCTCTGATCCCAGCCACCAGGAGCTGCGCAGACTGCACAGGACCAACCGAGGGATGTGGGGACCCATTAGGTTCCCCTTTGACAGTCTGTTCTCATGGCTTCATTTCAAGAAATGAGGCTCCCTCCTCTGCCCTTTGGAAGCCATTTCATCGCCTTCCATTCTTCCTGCCCAGCAGTTTTCTGGAAATGTGGCCTTTGCTTTCATAATTTTAGGCTGTGTCCCTGGAAGTCCTGGTGTTAATATTGGCTCCATCTTCCTTGAGTGCCAGCTCCAACTAAACACACATGCACATGCTCTTCAAAAAGCATCATGCCATAATTACCTGCAGCAGCACCAACTTTCTCGCACTCTCCCTCCCCGAGAGCTTGTGCCATCAGACACCTGCATGGACACCTCCTGCTTTTTCTCTTCTCCCATCCTTCAGTCTTTCCACCACTTTTGCTCCCAAACTCTACCCAATTCAAAGACAAGACCAGGCTGGTATTGTGTTGCACAGCACAGTAAATGGCATGGGATGCCAGCTGTGTCTTGCACAGGGTTAAATGACCCCTCTGGTTTGAGCTGTGTTGGCAGGAKCCTGGTGTATGAACACGGTGAAGAAAGAGGGGATTCTGGCCCATTCAACAACCCAGTTAGTTACCTTCTCAAAGTGGCCCAAGGACGAGCATTGCTCAAGTCTCAGTAATGTCTAGATGATCCTTGGCCTCAAGCAACACAGTGTGGCCGCATGCTGACTCCCAGGCAGCAATGCTCATGTGGATGAGAGGAGTCCACGCTGGGCTCTGTTTCTCATGGATGATTATGAGGGGAGCTCACGTCACCCTGCTAGCAGGGCTGTCAGCACAGCAGGACAAGCTGGGAGCTGGTCTYGATGTTGTGTAGTTCAGCACGCAGCAGATTTGCTCCTGGTCCCCAGGCACAGCCACGGGCAGTGTTAGCACACGGGCAAGTTTAGCAGCAGTTGAACAGTGGACAGTTTTCACTCAGCTCTGCACTGGCCCTCCCCAAAACAGACATAGCCAGACAGCTTGCAAACCCATGCCTGAACTAATGCTGCCAGCAGCTCATTGCCTTGGAGTCAGAGCCGCCATGGGTTTTCGGAGCGAGGCATGAAGTGCTGCACTCACAAACCAGCACTGGGGCTGGAGGCATTAGTGGGGGCACGTGGGGGCAGGCCTGGGGCACTTATCCAAGGCACCAAGGATTGAGACACTCAGATAGAAACAAAGTAGGTTACTCACAGGGCCTTGATCTGGGGGGCTGAGATGGTCTCTGGCACGATGAGCTGAACCGTACGTCCCCCGGCAGAGCAGGAGCCCACCCAGCAYGCTCTGTGGATGCACAGAGGGATTCTCCATTGGTGCACAGGGTCTTTCTCACTGCTGTGTTTGGCTCTGGCATCCCCACTTGGCACACGAAGGAGATGCAGTGGAGGGTTTGGAAGTGAGCCAGGTGCATGGGTAAAGATCTGGCACCGCCAAGTGACTCCAGGAGCTTTATGGAGGGCTTTGATGGGGAGATGCAACCCTGGGCCACAAGTATCTGCAAGGAAAGAGAACTGGAAATACTTGGAGGCTACCCAGCACAGGAAAGGGCCCTGCAGCATCCCCTGCCCTGGGTAATTTAAACCCCGGTTCAGGCATTTCTGTGCAAAGCTGCTCTGCATCGAACAGGGGTTGGTAAGTGAGCAGCCTGATCCGGGGATGGCCGTGACACACATGTGCACAGAGGAGTGACATGCATGGACACGTGGATGGGGATGTGCATGCACATGGCATTTAAGTGGCTCCACTTCATTCCTGACCCCATTACGCAGGCCAAACAGAGTTCCTGGACCTGTTCCCAAGGCATTTCCCAGGTACCAGGAGAACCTTTGCCCAACCCGAGCCGCAGCACCGTCCTCATGGCCAAACATCACCAGGGAGGGCTGGGAAGGGGAAGCAAAGCCAGGCCGGCTGGGAGGGGGCTCCACTGGCCACCCAGAGAGGTGGGAGCCATCACTCAGCATCTGGGGGGTCACTGTCCTCTCCATGGGATGGGCTCAGAGGAGCTTCAGGGCCACAAGAAGCTGAGCCAGAGAGCTGCAAAACCCCAGCTGTGCCCAGCTCCGGCCAGCAGAGCTGGGTGAAGTGGCTTTGGTTTGGTTCCTCTCAGGAAGAGGATGCCTGCCCCCAGCCBGGGGAGGGGGGCTTTAAAACTAAAGCTAATAATGGGGGGGGGGGGGAGGCGTGAGGGGACTGGCTGTCGGCTGTAACTCTACCTTGGTTTGTTTGCTTACAGCATCCACCCAAAATGCCCGTGTGTGTCTCCGGGCCCCTGTGTCAGTGGCAGCTGAACTGCTGACCCCAGGAGTTTGCAAAACACCAGGGTTATGGCCCCTTTGACATCCCAGCCCGGGGGGGACGCGGCTCGTCCTGACCCCAGCCGCAGGGAACGGGGCCCTGGGGCACCCCACACGGCCCTGCGGGATGCAGGAGGGACAGAGGGAGGCTGCGGGGCGGGAGACGGCGAATCCCCAAAGCGGCGGCGAGGTGGGCACGCTCCCCGTCGCACCTGCTGGCCCCCCCAGGCAGCCGCGGCCCCTCAGCTCGCGGGCCGGCCCCTGCGGTCCTGCCGCGAGCCCCCCGCTAACCCCTATCCCAGCCTTACCCTTATCCCTCCAGCTCCCGTCAGCCCTGCAGCCCCCATCCCACGCCGGCACCAGGGCTGGCGCGGGCACCCTGCCCCTCTCCAGCTCCCGYGCCCAAGGCCGTGTCCGGTCTCCATGCTGCTGCACGTGCCTCTGTGTTTTGGGAGAGCTGGGGCACACGATCCCAGGGAAAACAGCAGCCCAGACCCTGGAGACAGCCAGTAACTAGCTTCTCGCCGGCCACGCAGCACCAGCTGGGGCAGGAGCTTCCACTCCATCCTGGAGATGTGGCCATGGCACCTACGAGATGCCCCAGCCCCCACCGCGGTGCAGACACCTTCTCCAGGTGTGTGGTGACAGGTCGGGGCTGCGAGCCCGGCGGGGACCAGCCTGAGCCGGGGAGTGAGCACACAGGGAGTGCACACGGGGTCTGACAGCTCTCCAGTGACGCTGCTCCTACCTCTCCCCAGGGAGCCCAAATCCCATCTCCCGAGGGCCCAACCTTGCTGCTGGACCATCCTGCCTCTCCGCTGGTGAGCTGGGCAGCACCATCCAGCAGGACGGACCTGCCGGAGACAAGATCCCCGTCACCTGCACACGCTCCCTCCTCCGCTCCGCTCATCAGCGCAGGCGCTGAGAGCAGCAGCCGTTTGTGTCCAGCCCCGATAACCTCGTGCGCTGCATCTCGGGGCTCTCCATCCCGCTGGGAGCCCSTGGTGGGAAGCTGGGCCTGGGGGCGCACAGGTGTGCCCCAGCACAGCAGCACCTACGCAGAGCCACCACCAGCGAGGACACCACGGAGGCCAAATCCTGCCCGTCCAGCCTCGGGCTCTGCCGTCGGTGGGGCTGGGAAGAGGGGAGCACAAGGTCCCTGCTCTCCCTGCAGCCAGGTGCCTCCCCAGGAGGGTCCTAAATCCCCGTGGGGCTCGGCACAGCAGCCCAGCTGCTTTGGGATGGCCCCGTCCGCTGGCAGGGAAGTGTGGCCAGCAGTGACAGCCCTGCCAGCGCCAGGGACAGCCGGGCCGCTGCGATTAGATCCGCGCCGCGGAGGGGTCGGAGGCCAGGCCACCTGCGACCTCCGGGTATCTCGGACGTGGCTGTCGAGTGCAAAGTTGCTACCGCCGACCTGACGCAGGGCCGGCCGGGGCCTTCGCTGGGGACGGCTGCGAGGGAGCCTGACCCAGGCTGCCTCCCCCAGGGCTTTGGCCCGAGTCCTGCCAACTCCTGCCGTGTGAGAGGGGGCAGTACCTGGGCCAGGGCTCTCTAATACAGCTTTTCTCAATCATGTTCAGTTTTAACACCTACTTTAGGCATTAACGGGTTTAAACACATGTCATGGCACAAGCTGTGCTCCAGCTTCCCTAGGCATTGCCCCATGGCTGCCCAGCATGCGCTGCTGAGCCACCACTGCCGCAGCTGTCCTAGCGGTGCCTCTGCAGAGAAAACCCCCTTGTGTTTTGGGCAGCTCTGTGGAGCTGGGGACACACAGCCTCAGCACAAGCACAYGCACTGACCAGCTATTGCAGCCCACAGACATCGGGAGCAGAGTGCGACTGCGGGTGACCTCCTGCACGTCCCGGGATGTGCAGCTGGGAGCAGCAATGATAAATCAGCAGCCAGCACCTGCACTGAGCAGGGCAGCCGAAAGCTGGAGGGGCCCCTTCTTCTGCAGCGCAGTTGGTGGGGTAAAGACCCACGCGTCCAGGCTCCCAGCCAGCTCGAGGCACGCTGGGGAGAGCCCAGCCAGCGCCTGAGCCCCGGAGAGCAGGAGATGATCCCCAGCCCGAGTTTTGGCTTCTGCAGCAGCCAGAGGTGTTGCCACACAGCGCACCGGGGCATTTCCCTCTGCGGAGTGCTTTGATGGGGACAGGGTGGTGATTACCTGCAGCCTGGCCCTTCCAGGTCCCCCTGTCACCTCTCTGGGTCGCAGCGTGGCCGGGCTCAGCTCTGCGAGCGCCAGCCTCAAGCRTTAAGGTCTCAGCGATGGTAGAAGTACCTGTGCCCACTGCCTGGCAGGACAGAGCGGGGGAGCACGGTCAGTTAATACTGCAGAGAAGTGGACGTTCATCACATCCACCCCCAGGGTGGGCCTRGCTGAAGGTCACTCTGCTGGCCCCTCTCCTGTGTCCCTGGGGCTGGGCACAGCCCCACATGGGCTGCTGCTGCTGCCAAGGCACCTCACACCAAAGGCTCTCAGCCCCGAGCACGGACCGTCGCYGGCCACGGCGGCTTCTTCCAGCGAGCCGCTTTGGCAGAGCGAAGGCAGCCAGCCCTCCTCTCATGCTGAGCTGGCCCCAAACCAGCCTGTCCCCCGAAAGCCGAGGGAAGGGGGAGTCTGGGAGCCCCTTGCCGGTAGGGACCCACCTACCTCCCGGAGATGCTGCTGCAGGCCCGGATAACGGGGATGCTGCCATCTCCAAGGACACCCCTCCRCAGCCAGGCTCTGCATTCAGCCACCACTCGCATCCTCAGAGAGGAGCAGTGCTGCCCCGTGTCACACGTGGGAAGCAGGCACCGAGCTCAAGGCGCAGGGGACCAGCCCCACCTACAGCATGATTCACAGCTGTGCCTCTTCAGCTTTCCTGCCGTCCCGGCGCCAGGTTTTTAGCCACAGCGATGGAAAATCATCCAGGCAGGATGAGCTGGGGCATTGCCAGGAAAGCTGCTGCCTGGCCGCGCTCAGCAGAGCAGCTCCCCATCCCTGCAGAGCCCGAGGAGGCCAGGAGGAAGGCAGGGCTGCTGAGGAAAATCACCCCACAAGCCCTTATGGGCAGCAGCCAGAGCAGACGGGAGCTTTCCAGGGGCACTGGGACAGGTAGCAGCAGCAGCCACAGAGCCAGCACCCTGCTGAGGCCTTTTTGTTCCCTTAAAATACAGCTCAGACTTGACCTCCCAAACCAGAGCATCCCCTGGGACCTGCTGGTCCAGCCCAGCAACCCCGCTGGAGGCAGGCAGCCGAGCCCCAGATYAGGGGGGCTGCTCAGTGCCAGCGAGCGGCCCAAGTCCCTGGCTGAGCGCAGCAGGCTGGTGCAGGGAGGGCTGCAGAGCGCTCTGCAACGTGGTTGCATGGTCTCAGTGCTCACGTGTGAAGTGGTGTGTCCCGTCATGTCACAGCTCACCTCCACGTCAAGCCATGCCGCGGCCACATTTCTCTGCTAGGCAGCTCGGCCAGGGTCCCCTGGTGCTGCCGGAGCAGGGAAGGATCTGTCCCTGGAGATGTCAGCGTGCGGGGCCCCCAAACACAGCAGAAAGGAGGGATGCTCAGGGCCGTCCACCTCCCAGCGTGACGCCAGGGCCATCGTCCGGGTTGGGGTGTCATTGGGCTCCCCGCGGCCCCGTGGGGGAGCAGTGGGCCACATACCCTCGTCTGCGTCCCCCCAGCGCGGGGAGCCCATGTGCATACATGACACACAACAACTCCCTTTCCCCCCCCTCCCACCTGATGCAAGAGAAGGCAGCCCCCATGCTGGGACCCCCACGCTGCGCCCCCTGCGCACCGAGAGCCTCCTGCCCCCCGTCCCCCCCAGCCCGCCTGTGCCCGAGCTCACCTGCTCTTAGACAGCCCTGTTTGTTTGCCCAAGGTATTTGCAGCCGGGGGCACCTGCTTTGATACCATCAGCTCCGCGAAGGAAGCTGCTCACCTAGCGTGACCCCTGTAATCCCATCCTTCCCCATTAAGCGCTGTGTGTGAGCGCAGCCCCCCCCCCCCCGCAGCCGCCTGCCAGCATGGCATTTATCTCCTTCTCCCAGAGCCGGGCGCATCAAGGCGCTGACACTGCTGGGAAAGCAGGGGGGCAAAACCTTCCTCAGTCACTGAGAAAGGGGCCCGGCAGCACCAATCCCCCCCCGCCAATGCACACGCCTTGCCCCATCTGYGGGGCTTACGCCCGCGTGGGGCGTCCCCAGGCTGCTCCTCTCCCCCAGCATCTGCCTGCCGTGGAGCTGGGGACCGGCCGGCACTCGTGGGAAGGCCCTGAAACCGTCTCCTTCTACTCCTTAAGAGGTGAAATGCTCCTCGCCAGCCTGTGCTGCCTGTCCCGTTCCCCTTCGGCAGGCGGCTGGAGCACCCCTGCCAGGGCCGAGCTGGGCCGGCTCCCTCCCCTCGTTACCCCCAGCCCAGCCCTCCCAGGAGGGCCTTGTCAAAAATGATCTACCAGCCCTTATCTCCCCCCCGCCCCGAGCCAAGCCGCTCCTCGGCAGGGCGCGAGCAGGACCAGCCGCACACCTAGCAGGAGGGTTTGGGGCTGGGGGAGAGGGGAGCGCGGCCCTGCTGCCTCGCCGGCCCCTGCGAGGGCTGGGGGACGATGCTGGGCAGGTYGGGGCAGCCCCAAACGGGGCAGGAGCAGGGAGCTCCCCTCGGCTGTGCCCTCGCCACTACGAGCATCCCAGGCCCCGAATCCCTCCTCCCCGTCCCTGTGACCCGCTTGGCCGGACAACCTCCAGCTCCCTGCATTGGCCCACGTTACTGCCTGTCCCTGCCAGAGCCCAGCAGCTCCCCCGGCATCGCTAATCCACTGCACGGTGGTGGGGATGGAGGGACACGGACACGGGTTTCACAGTCAGGACAGGTCTATCCCACTGCAGATAGTCCCTCCTAGACCCCACGCAACCAAGGAGATCTATAAGATCCTGCTCGTGCCACGCTGTTATGGGGCTGGGAACCAACCCCAGACTGGGCACAGCCACAGCCCCACTCCCCACCCCTGAACTGCCCTCTTGCACCATCGGCGCAAGGCACCGGTGTGCTGGCCCCTGCCGGCATCTCTCACGCATATCCGGCTCTCAGGGAGGAAACGCTCTCGCACCTCGCCAGTCAAGGGTGCTGAATCAGCACGYTCCCCAGAAACTCCCCAGGTGGGAGGGTGTCAGGGGCCCATGGCATCCCAGGGACCCCCCGGACCCGGGAGCATGGCCAAGCCTTGTTGCCCCCCCCCGGGCAGGTGGTGCAGCAGGCGCAGGTGGGGAGAGAAGCCAGAAGCCAGCTAGACCCCACAGTCCCTCTGCAAGGGCCGGGCCGTGGGAGCCGGGTGTGCACGGCCACCGCGCTGTCCGCCTGCCATCTAGCGGTCCCCAAGGAGGGACCCGCCAGCCACCGCAGCGTCCTGGGCCCCACACTCCACTGCCACAGCCTCGGCAGAGCCTTGCAGCTCCTGGTCAGGGCCTGGCAGGGTGCTCCTGCCCCCCGAAGCTGCCCCATGCCTCAGGCCCCCTCCAGGGTAGCAGGAGTAAAMCCCGCCGCCTCTTTCCGGACCCCTGGAGCAGGGCCAGGGCTGCCTCCAGGGATCTTCCAGCCACGCTGCAGGAGGGTGGCAGGATGCCACACGCAAGTGGGTGGTTCAGCCCCTCCAGTGCRGCTCTGCTTTGTCCTCTGATGTATCCCCATCAACACCAGGCACAGTCCCCGCAGCACAGCACCATCACGCTGGGCTGGGAACAACCCTTTCCCCTTTGCGAAGGCTCCTGCTGCCTGTTCCCTTGGGGTGCAGGAAGGCAGGATGGGGCATCAGAACACCCTCCRTGCAGGGAGGGCTGAGCAAGGGCTGCTTGGGCCAGAAGGAAATGGKGGGGTATGGGATGGGGAGGGGAGCATCACAGGCTCCATAGGAGAGAAATGGCCCCACTCACAACCCAGGACAGTCAGAGCCAAGGATCCACCCCGGAGGATTTCCCACGGGAGTCCATGTGGCCCGAGGCACTCGCTGTCCCAGGGTACCAACAAGGCCTGCAGGCTGGACAGTACGTGGTGTTTCTCAGGGACAACAGCCAGTGTCACAAACAGGGAGGGCCAGGACAGACATTGACCCACAGGCCAGGGACACAAAGCCTGAATGCAGGGAAGCCACTGGAGATGCACTGAGGACAGGACCAGCAGGTTGATCAGCCTCTGAGGATGTGAAGCGCAGCCTGGCCAAAGCGTGGAAAGGCTCAGACCCTCCCTAGGTGCCTACACATGGGGGAGGCCCTGGAGAGGCCAGAGCTCAAACCTGCCCCATGCCCTGCAGCTTCTAGTGTTTCTCCCGCTCTGCAGCATGCAGCCAGGGCGAGGACCAAGGGAGGAGTGGGATTCACCTYTTTGCTCTGAGCACCAATACGGGTTGCTCCACAGCACCAGGATGGACGTGGCCCAGAGCAGGGGGGTGTTGCTAACAGCTGGGTTTCTGGAGCATGCGTGGAGCTGGGTCCCTGCCCAGCRCAACCACCTGCAGCTCAGCCCCTTCCCTCACACGCTGGGTGCAGTGCTGAGCTGGGTCACGGGGTGCAAGCACGCACGGCACACAAGGGAGAGAGGAGACCCTGGGCCTCTCTAGGAAGCTCCACAGGCAGCGCATCCGCAGCATCTTCAAGGGACCAAAGGAGGCAAGCGTCAGGGGTCTGGACACCGTGGAGCATCTCCCACGGCAGCAAGCRTGGGACCAACGTGCCAGTCAGCAGTGACCCCCGCTCTGGAGCTGACGCCTGAGAGACCTTTATTCAAAGTGTAAAAACCATTCTTTACAAAGCATTTTGACCCAGCGCCTTCCCCCAAATCACAGCTAGATCGTGAGCCCCCACCCCGCCATGCATGTGAGGATGCAGCCTGGGCCCTGGTTTCACATAGCGCTTCTGACTATGTAAAACCCGTCAAGCTGTGTGTAAAGAAAAGCAAACATCCGAAAATCTCGGTGGAACCACCCCCCACCTCTGGCTGTACATCCAGCCCCCAGGGAAAGGGCCAGGACTGGGCATTTCAGAGCCAGGAGGACAGGGGTGCACAGAGCAGAGGKCCAGGACAGCGAAAAGGCACAGGACAAGGACTCCCTCCGCCATCCCTGACTCCCAGAACAGAGATGGGGGAGAGGGGAGATATCAGCAGCACCAATCCCATTTTGGGATCAACCTTCTAGGGCCGTGGGAGGGGGGCCACCCCAGTGCTGGGAGCAGCTCCTGCCCCTCACCCCCAAAAAAGTTACAGCAGAAAGCAGCAAAAGTTGAGGTCCTGGCAAGAGGTGTCCGAGGTAAAAGCCGTCCCAGGAGGAGTCCCAGCAAGTACCTGGGGAAGGAAGAACCAGACTGAGACCAGCAGCCTCCTGCAGCGGTGCCCTCTCTGCACCACCGCCGTGCAGAAGGACAGCTTCCACCCGCAGGACTTCCCACAGGGCATCACCAGGATGCTTCTTCCAGAGCTGCCCAGCCCCTCACCTTGCCAGGAGACTAGTTACTGCTTCCCTCTCTGCTTCTTGGCTGGCATGACAGGAGCAATCTCCTCCTCGGACATGTCATCTTCCTCCTCGGACATGTCGTCTTCCTCCTCAAAGGAGGCATCTTCCCTGTGCGCTAGGAAGTACAGATAACTCTGTTACCCACTTTTGCCCCCAAGACACTCGAAGAGCAGAGCAGCCCAAAGAGCTCATGGGCCATGTCCCAGCTAGAGGAAGGTCTCAGATGGGAAAGGTGACAGAAAGGCATGGGAAGAGGAGACAGCGTGGGTCATCCAGATCCATTTCCTGGTCAGGGCTCAACACCAGGGGGATGATCCCCAGGGAACCAGTACAGAGGGGTCACTGCGGGAAGAGGCACTGAGCACACATGCTGAGCAGCACGAAGGTGCATCTCCCCTGGTCTCCCCAGGGAAAGSGGGCATCCCCACGGGTGTTAGCGCTGGAGGAAGCCCCTCCATACTCCTCACTCCTCCCGAGCCTCTCCCCACACACAGGTCCTTACTGATCTGGTGCCAGCCGGCGAGGTGCACAGGGCCAGAGCCCGCCGCCAGGCGGAAGGTCACTGGAGGCTGCAGCTGGAAGTTGTCCAGACTTAGCTGCAAAGAGACAGAGAGGAGGAGCTGTTAGTGGCAGAGGCAAAAAACAGGATGTCCCACACTGCCCGGCAGGGTGCTCAGCTCAGTTAAATACAGTCTTAGCTTGGGCAGAAAGAGGGGTGGCAAGGGTGCTGGTGCCCTGCAGTAACCGCAGGAGCAGGGAAGGGAGAAAGGGCTCAGTTTGGTCTCTAAATTGTCCACACAGAGACCAAGGAGAGAGAACAGAGCATGTTGCCCCTCACCAAGCCCAGACTGTGCCCCTCCGCACCTCCTTTTTTCAGCCCCCACTATACAACCACTATCTACCAAAAACGATTATCTGTCCCCCATGCAAACATTTGGTAAGACAAATCTTCTGTACGAGCCACAGAGCTGCATTGTTGCCCCCATCAAAGGCAAACTGGCATCACAGAGATGGGCAGGGCACTGCGCTTCTGTCCCATGAGGCTGTCCCACAGGATGCATAGGCTGGGAGGRAGACCTGGAGCCAGGACCAACCCCACAGAGCTCAGCAGCAGCGTGTGCACACACCGGGAGGCTCTGGGAGCACCTGCAGCCAGTCCACAGCTACTCCGGGCATTTTCCAGGGAACTACAGACTAGCTCACGGTCAGGATCCTAGGGAAAAGGTCTACAAACATCCAGAGACGCACAGCTCCCCACAGCCTGCCTGAGTCCCCTGGACATCCTCTTACCAAGGGCTGGCATGACAACCTCAGATTCGCCACAGGCACAGCGATCTCCTGGTTCTCGTGGTTTCGCCCAACAACCTCCACCACGTTGCACTCATCCTTGGCACCATCCGTGAGGCAGACCTGGGAGGGAGCAGAGACTGAATTACTGCCCTCCGAGGGGACGCAGCAGGGACAGTTGGGGCTCTCCTCAGGATAAGTGACCCACAGCAACGCTACTAGCCTAGCTGCTATGCAATGATGGTGTGCAGGCACTGCTACATAAACTGGCGAGACATGGGACATGAACCTCTGTTGCACAAATGCATAGGCTGACTGCTAATTCCTGGAGAGAGCACAAAAGCCCTGAGTCTACCTAGCCTTCGAGAGCAGCAGGCCAGAGACCCAGCTGGTGGGGACCTATGTTCTGCTGGGAGGCCCCAGCAAAGTCTAATGCAAGGGAAAATACCTTCCTTCATCCTATGTCCGGAGGATTCCCCCACCGAGCAGCCAAGGGCTGCCTCCAGACCCTGCTGACTTTGCTCAGGCACCTCCAAAGGAGGGAGGAAAGCACCAGCAATACACCCTGCCCTTGGGGCAGCCAGTGCAGAGACCTCAGCACAGGCTCCAGCCCTCCGCCAAGGGGGAACGAGCCTGGCAAGGAGGAGTGAGGCTGTGGGCTGCCAGCAAAGAGGAAAAGCACAGCTAATTCTCATCTCTCTTACCACAGACAGAGCCAAAATGTGGTCGGAGTCATCCTCCTCATCCACCTTAAACGTGTAGGATTTGGTACTGCCAGTCAGCTCACAGCCTGGGAACAGAAGATCAGAAAAGCTGAAGTAACGGCTACATGGCCCTAAAGAGCCACAGACACATGGTTCCCAGGGCGAGTCCCCGCCCAGGCAGACAAGCACATGGCATCCCCAAAATATGCTTCTTTTTTAATGCTCAGCAGCAGCCTCAGACCAGGGCACTCAGGGTAAAGCGCCGCAGAGTACTACCTACCCAGCGCAGCACCCTACAGGGACAAAACCTGGCTCCCCCAAATTGGGCTGCTACAAGAATAAGGACAACACAAAATTGTATCTTCTGCTCTTATGATCAGGATTCAGCCGGCCGTAGCTAGAAGAGAAAGGCAAAACGCCCTGGRTGTGTTTGCTCTTGCAGGATGAATCACCAGCGTGAAGCAGACAGGAAAAACGCAGACCTGAGCCCTTCTGTACCAGACGCGGCGTTCGCAACGGAAAGAGAGGTATTAGCCTCAGGAAACACGGCCCAGGGCAAGGCCGCTTCTTAGCCGTGCTTATGTATTCTGCTCGGCAGGRCAAGGAATGAAATCCAGGTGCAAAAAAGGCATCGGGGATTGCTCCGCTTCCCTTTTTCAGGGCATGTGTGCCACGCTGTGCCGGCTGAGATGATCTGGGTTGAAAACAGCCGTAAACGCACGTGCACACGCATTTACGAGTGAAGCGGGGCCACGTGTTGCAGGGGTTTAAGAGGCGCAGCGGTAACCCCTCCCCAGGAGGAGGGGAGAGGGCGGCTCTGCCCGCCGGGGGCACCCACGAACCGCGGAAGCGGCGGCGGCAGCCCCGCTCCTGCGCCGC
>NW_020449418.1:7716111-7794267 GCF_003343035.1 Apteryx rowi
GGTGCTACCCCGGCCGCCGCCGCCGCCGCTTCAGGGCCCCCGGGCGGCTCCGCGGAGGTGGCGGGTCCTTTGGAGAGGGTCTCGCTTGATTTAGCAGCTGTGCCGAGAGGGGGAGTAGCTGGTGAAATGTCATATTTATCGTACTTTACTTCCTTGCAATAAAGCCGGAAGGGTTATTACCCCAGYGGGATCCTAATGACTTTTCCTGGTAACTGGCCTCTTCCCTCAGAAGATTTTTCTGAGGGGGGAGGCAGGAGGGGGAACGCTGGAAGGAGAAAGGATCTGCAATTGCCGAGGATGGTGAGCAGCCCAAAAGCCACCCTGGAGATGAAAGACACCACTGCATCCCTTAACTGCAGGTCTCGTTCCTGTCCTGGGCTTTCAGCCAAGCAAGAGCTTCTGCAGGCTCCTGCGCTCAGCAGGGCAAGGCCTTTAATGACCATGCCGCAGTCTGCGCTGGGCCACGGTGTGCAAACAACTGCGGCTCCTTCCTGTGGCCCGTGTATCGCCCTTCTCATGGGCATCCCCGGGCTCCAGCACAGCCCCTTTGCTGACACCAGGGAGGATACAGAGGGCAGAGGCAGAGCCAGGATGCCAGAGGCTGAGGAGATAAAGGGGGGTATCATTAGCTTAGCAGGGGATAACTGGGACAGCAGCACTGGGGGAGGGACTGGCTCATCTCTCTTCCTTTAAGCGTTGGACAAGAACGGCTTGATGTCAGAGCCAGGGGACTGAGGTACACGAGTCTTTCAAGTCTGAAGAAGGGAAGGCAATATCCTGCTTCAGATCAGCAGGGAGCACAAAGCCAGAGCTGCCTCTCACAGCAGAAAGGGAAGCATCCCAGCCCTTGCTTCGGCAGGGAGGACACACGGCTGCATTGAAACAGAGCCCTCTCAGGGGGTGAGCTCGCGCCGCGCTCCTGGCTGGAAGCCTGCTCTGCTCCCCCGGCAGAGGAGGACTCCTCCAGCCAGCCAGTCCTTTYCTTCCAGCTGGAGCCAATTCAACAACAACATGACTGAAGAGGTATGAAGAGCCCAACCTGGTCCCAGAAAAGGACTAGAGTTCACTCGCTGATGGTTATACAAGAGGACCTAGGATGCCTGCAAACTCATTTGCTTCTGCAGTAGCTGCTCTCCGCAGCCATCTGGCCAGCTGCAATGCCTGCAACACGCACTGTCTGCAGCCTCGCACCCCAGAGCAAAGGAGGCAAGAGAGCCAATTTTAGCTTTACACTCCCTTAAAGGAAAAGTTCCCAAAGCAACATCAGAGTCCACAAACTTGTCTCCCAGGCTGAGATGAGAATTGTAAGGGGTGCATGTGGTATTTCTTTCCCTTAGTAGCTACCTAAGCCCACCTACCATCAAGCTGCTGAGCCCAGCTACTACGCCCAGGACACACCAAAGGGTAGGAAAAACCTGATCCCATTTGCGAGACAGGATGCAGCAACACCAAGGGAACASATATACTTATGTTTATAAAGTTTCCAAATTGTCTGATGCTGAGAAGGCAAGTGGAAGCACTTCAGACTTGCAGACACAGAGCAGCTGGGTTTGTTCTTCTTGAACCCCCCAAGAGCACTTTGTGGTACCAGTCTTGCAGATTATGATAACTCTAGACCTTGCTAACATAAGCACTATGCGTCAAACCCAGCGCAGCACTATGCCACTAAAATGCATTTGCATTTCTAAAGCATTATTCTCCCAGTAGGAATCCTACAAATTGAAAAAAATATATATAAAAAAATCCCTTTTCCTCCCCCCATCAAAACCAGTCAACAAGATAACGATGTAGCAACCATTTAAGCCCCAGAGACCAAGGTATCATGGGAAAAAATGGAATGCATTGGGACTTCTGTCTGGGGCAGCAAATCCCAAATCTCAGTGTTTTGCAGGACCATCATTCAGGCACGATGTGAAACTAGGACCCTTCCACTCCCCAGTACATTTTCTCTATAATGTAACCACATTGCCAGCTGAACAGCTGATCCCTTACAGCAAAAGCCTTACCTGCTCTATATTGTAGGTCTACGGGAGAAGGAAACGAGCACAAGAGGAGGCAATCCAGTGTGTCCTGCCAGTGCACAGTGAGGAAAAAAGCAGAGAATTCAATCCTTGACAGTTAAAGCACATCTTAAGCCTTGAAACGGATGGTCCACTCTTCCTTCTGAGCATGCCAATTATTCTAATTGACCAGATTAATATCCAGTACTTTTAAAAATGCAGCTAGGACCATCTTCAGCAACATCTCAGTGCAAGAAKTTCTGCATTTCACTCTTACTATCCCACACTAGTCAGGATTGCCCCCCTCTCAAAAAGGCTTTTTTTGCAGCTCCCCTCCCTCCCAAGCTCTACTACCCAAATTTTCCCATCAGTTCTGTGAGAACCTCCTTCCTCGCAGCTTGCGTCACCTGAAGGAGTTCATGCTACACCCTTGTTCCCTCTCATAACACTTCCCACAAAATAGGGAACGTAACACAGCTCTATTGCCTCACCTCTGATTTAAACGCTATTCCCTAGCCTCTACTCTAACCCCYTCCCACAGTCATCCTCTTGTCTGCAAACATTGACTACAACCACTAACCCTCACCAGATGCATTCCTTTAACCACAGATGAAAACAGGTTCTGACCTAAGATCATATTTTTTTATTTCCTTTTATTCTTGACTGTTTGCCACTATAAACTAGAACTCCACCACCAGTCAGAAAACCCCAGAACGCAACAAGCTATTCTCCAGAAAGGGAATTATTATTATTATTTTTTAATGCAGACAGCTCTAAAACCCATGCACAAGACCAGCTGCCTTACAATTATTTTTGGCTTTAGATATTTATTGTTCCTGGGACTAGGGATACATAGACTTTAATTACTTTGGAAAGTACTGAGATCATTACTTAAAGGCAACTGAAGTCCTTCTACTAGAAAACTCACCTGGTGAGGATTATCCAAGCTCTTCAGGTGCAGTCCCCCATCCATGCTCACAGCTTGCCCTCCTTGTCCTGAAAGTCACAAAATGCACACAGGGCATTAATTTAAACTGTCCACGCTAACTCTATACGCAGAACTTGTTCTTGTCCACAAAGAACTAAGTCAACATAAGTGTTCACATAGTCTATAGTGCTAGTTTAATCCTATCTGAAAAATCACAATCCCCCAATTCGTTTACTTAATTAGACAAATCTTAAACATTCTGAAGGGACACACAGGGGCCATGTCAGGAGCAATGTCTCTAGCAGCTTACGTACAGCTATTTATTCCACAGCTAACAGTGTCAGGTTTTTTCCTACTTCCTCAGAGTAACTCACCTTGGCTACCGATGGCAGACTGTAGCAAAGAGCTCATGGGTCAGATTAGTCTGGCAACACCTGTCTTCAGTGGAAAGTCCCTTTCACCTTTGCATTTAACCACGCTGGGACGGTACACATCAGGGCTCTGGCAACTGCAGCTGTTTAGAAAACCACTGTACCACTCAGAAGTCAGCAGGAACAACATAGGCAACACAAAACACAAGCCTGAGCATCAACTGCTCTGGTTCACACCAGTGTCTTCACTTAAACCATCGATGAAGGGAGAGGACTGACCAGTAGAGGCTGGAGATTTGCTATCTTTTTATGAGCCAGGAAGCTCAGCAAGATGGTTATAACAAACAGCTAGAGGGCAGTAATGTCTTAAATCACTGCAGCTGGCCGTACAGCAAAGCTTCACGGCTCTCATCCAAGTCTAAAGGCTGGCATTTTTATTCATTCCAAGACAGGTATTTTCAAACAGTATTTGCAGTGTCAAAACAGTTTAGGGGAAAAGACTTGGGAAGAGAACTGGGCAGACTACTGAATGTGATAGGTGATTTTGTGACAGGCACAGGTAAGGCTAAGGGAGATTTCTTTGGCTCTATTTTCACTGCTAAGGTCTCCGGGGCCTCTGTGCCTATAAGCAGGGTTCAAGGAGATGAAATTCCAGTGGAGGATGATCAAGTCAGAAATTGAGAAACCTCAACCCGTACAAGTCCACAGGATGCATAAAAGCATGCTGGGAGAGCTGGCCACCACCACTGTGAGGACAGTCCTTAAAATCTCTGAAAGGTCATGAAGATCAGGGAGGTCTCCGATGACTGGAGAAAAGCAAGTTTTATGCCTGACTACAAAAAGGGCAAAAATCCAGGACACTGCAGGCCAGTCAGCCTCCCCTCTGTCCCTAGGAAAATCATGGAACAAGTCCTCTGGAAAGCCATTTCTGGGCACATGAAGGTGATTGGTAATAGCCAGCAGAGATCTTCCAAGGGTAAATCTTGCTTGACCAACCTGATTGTCTTCCACAATGACTAAATGACTAAATGACTAAATCTATGGACAAGGGGGAGAGCAATTAGTGTCCTCCTTGCCTTTAGCAAGGTGTCTGATAAGCATTCTTACATCCAAGTTGAGACCTTACAGTCTAGATGGGTGGACTACCAGGCAGCTGAAAAAAACTGGCTAGATCGTCAGGCACAAGGTGTAGTGACTCATGATTCCTATTCTAACTGGAGCCTGGTTAGAAGTGGAGATCCTCATGGTCCGTACTGGAACCTCTGCTTAACACAAGCCAGCAGTGCACCCTGGCAGCAATGAAAGCTAACAGCACCATCAGTCATATTAACAAGAACATACCCAGCAGATCAAGAGAAGTTACTTGCTTTCACTAGGCACTTGTTAGACTGCACCTGGAATACTGTATCCACTTTTAGACACCCCCCTCCCCCCAGGTACACAAAAAGTTTTGATAAAATTGAGCAAGTTGGTCCAGAGAGTGGCCTGTGAGGAGAAGCTGAGGGAAATACGCTTATTTAGCCTGGGGAAGAGGAGGCTCAGATACTGGAAGGCTGCTGTTTGTTACCACTTCTTGGAGGGGACCTAAGAYGGGCCCAGGCTCTTCGTTGAGGTGCTCAGCAAAAGGATAAGATGATGGTCAAAACAGGCTCTGACTGGATATAAGGAAAAATGTTTTCCCTGTGAAGACAATCAGGCAATGGGACAGGGGCCCAGAAAGGTGGTAGTACCTCTGATTTTGGAGGTTTTCAAAGAGCTGACCAGACAGAGTCTGGAGCAACCTGATTTGAATTCAGTGCTGATGCCGCTTTGAACAGGAGGCTGAACTAGATGATCAYCCAGGGTCCCTTCCAATATGAATTGTAAGAGCTACAAGAGCATTTTAATACCTCTGATCTTTTGATGAAAAGCCATTTCCTTCCAGAAGGACACTGTAGTTACTCTACTGCACCACAGATCAGCTTGTGAATTCTTGGACAACCCTGGAGACAGATTTGTCACATATGTTCAATCCTAATAGAGCAGAACATTCTGCTCTCATGACAAGGAAAGGACCATATACTATTAGTTATAGTTACAGTCACTAATTTTTAAGAAAATTTCCTCTGTTAGTGATGAGGCTTCTGTCTGCCAATACTTACCAAGATGGGAAAGTCTCAATTCATCACTGAACCAACTGAAGAACATTTATCTCAATTTCCAAGCACTTCCCTTGCTCACCACATCTCTCTTCTTCAGTACTGCAAGCTCCCTCAAGGGTTGCAGCTGCTGCATTTAATCAGAACAGCCCCATGTTTTCAGTCTCTTTTGCATGCTTATGTTTCTTTATGCAGCACACCTTGGAGAAGGGGTGTGAGCCAAGACCTTCCAGTTTTTGCAGCTGGCTTGCCTTTGACATGGCCAAGGCATATTGTCACTTCTGTTGTAGCTTTATGAAGTATGTTTCAACAATACAAAAACCACATGTAACTTATCTATGATTTTGTGAAGAAAAGCTATTATTTTAGCATAGGGCATGCTTACCAGGTTAGGAAGGCTAATATAAGCTTCTGAATTACATAACCAACACACTTCTACAGCAGATGGATCGATGTTAAAGCCAATTTTGTGCACTGAATTTAGGAAAAGGGTGCTTTTATTGAGCCTAATCCACCCATCTTCCTTGGCTATAATTTTTCTAAGCAGGAGGCTACTTGCTTTAGCTATTCAAGTTTAGCGTTTTAAGTTAAACACTCCTGAGCTTCTGTGGATGTACAACTGAGGTCAGACTGTGGAGCTACCATGTTTACCCTTTACACACTATATGACCATCCCTCAAAATACTTCTCACTTCTGTTTCTGTCAGCTGGCTGTTCCATGTTCCAGTGGCCCTTTAAACCCAGCAGCTGGYAAGAAAGGAAGAGTGAGAGAGGGGAAGTGAGTTTGCTGCAACAAAGTTCACATGGGCTTTACCAGACACTGAAGATCACCTTTTGACTAGTGCTACTCACATATGGGCCAACAAGAAAAATGACAGCCACTCCAATCAAGATTTTCTTTCGGGGGTAGGGAGGAGAGTATTTCAGGTGGGCATTCAATGACCCTTCAACGACAAGCATCAAAGCAGATAAATGTCTGCCATGTAAAGCTGTGCCACTGGAACTAGAGACAAGTTCCTCTGGCAGCTGATTCTGAGGGCCCCCAACACACAGCACAATGCTACATGCACTGCTGAGCCACTTCTGATTCAGGAACCTCATACACAAAACACACATTTCTTATTTACATTCACTTCTCAATTTTTATTCTATTTCTTGCATGGTCTTCRAATACAGTTTTACAGGTCATTTTTTCTGCTACAGATACTGTTGATCTAAAAACAGATTAATGAAAGTGGCATTCCAACCTTAATGAAAATTCATAACCATGAAAGATATGTCAACATATCACTTTACAATCCTAGAATGATGGTATTGGCCTGACATTCCATAGGTTTATACAATTAATTTCTATAATAACAAAGTCATAGGAAGAGAAAATGTGGCAACTCCTTAAAAGCCAAGAAATAAGGCCACAAGCATCCTATGCTGTAATGCTAGGAATCCAGATAAAATAAGTTGACTCTGGCATCCATGAAGAAACAAAACTCTCCCACCTGATAAACCAAGGTATCAGCTACTCAACATGCACTCAAAGCTGTATAAAAACTAGTGGCATTCAGCTCTGACTTACATGAAATTCAATAGCACAACCCCGTACCTCTCTCTAAAAATGAAATGAACTTGTTTCAACTTAAATACTTCGCTACCGCATTAAAAAATTGTTCACATTCTGCAAAGGAAAAAAAAATATCTTGCATGTGACTGCACCACAAGGCCAAATGCAGCATCTCCTTACAGGTTGCAGACAACATTACTGCAGTCTTAATGCCATTCATTATAGGTTGTATAACTTCTTCAAAGCCTATGCAGCTGGAAGCTTATATAAGGAACTGAACTTCCTTTGTGCACCATTGAAAAAAAAMCCAGGAAATTTAAAAAGGAAGAAAAAACACAGTTGATGGCAGCTGGTGAAAGGAGCAAGGTACTGCAAGGTGTGTATCATTGGCCAATTACATCTCTGGGACACTGGGACTTTTGTGAAATACCAATTTCACAAATGATGCAACTACCTCACTAGCAGATTCCATACCATACTGACTCCATCACATAGCCAAACATGTCAGACCTGGGTAAAAACATTAAACTCTTGGAACATTTAAAAGTAGGTAACCATTTAAATAATGTGTAAAAATGTGCTTATTGTGGCATTTCTTCTAGAAAAGTTATTTGATACAAATATGCAGGATTTGAAGACCCTGATTTAATCAAACTAGTACGAACAGGCTTTGAAACAGAGAATGTTCCAAGGACAAATCCCAACTGTGGGCCAGCTCTCTCCCACTCACCTTCTTCCATCCACAATTCTGTGCGAATGCCACYAAAATTAACAGGTTTAGCAGACCACCCCGTGAATTGCTGTTTCAGTCCCAGGAGAATGATGATAGCCTCAAGCAGCAGCAACCTTGCAAGAGAACAAACTGCCATMTGAAGGAACGATCCTTTGGGATCAGCACCCCTTATTCAGGATGGTCAGTTTCTAGCCCTGGATATGAGGCACAGTAAAAAAGGTCAGTGCTGAGGACAGATTCGCTCTCCACTGTGGTTTTACATTATTCAAAAGTGCCATCTTGGACCTAAACCATTTCACTTTTCAAAAGAAAAAGTTACAAAAACTGGTAAACAAAAAGTTAGTCGGCATACAGTTAAGTTTATATACACTGAAATTTACAGGTTTTTCATTAAGTGACTTCTGCCACAGACCACTGCACATTTGTCCCTAACAAAGCACAAAGCTTGAACCAATGGTCATTAGAAGTGACAACAGGTCATTGCTTTATCAACAAGCATAAAGATAGTCAAAAATAGAACTGCAGCTACTTATCTTTAAATTTGCTGACTGACACAAGTAATCCCTCCCATTGCTGCAACTCCCAGTTGCGCATCCCCSTATACGACAAAGAAACAAAACTGCACCTTTATAGATACTTCTGACAGAGACCACTGTTCTGTCGACACTTGAATGCAGAAAACTGCCATTGACCACATTGCTGACTGAGAGGGATTCCTCCAAGAAGTTATAGCCCATGCAAGATTCCTTGGCACTTCACACAAGACCAGGAGAGGACAAGGTTTCTCTTTGTCAAAACAGTGTTTTCAGCAGCATTATCCTCTTCCAACAAATTACAGTCTGAATGTGTGATGGGTGATTTTCGCATAGCCCCTTCTACCAAGCTGGCTTATTGCCTGCTTTGTGCAGCTAGACCATATGAAGATCCCCACCACTACCTGCCCAGCTGTTAAGGGACTACAGTACTGGAACAGTTTGCTGTCAAGCACTTCACAGGCTTCTTCCAAGGATAACAACATCCTTTGGAAATCCTTCCATTTTAGCTATTTCAAAACAACCCAGCTTGCTGTAAAATTCCAGAATTCTTTTATCRTCTGGTCTCACTTCACAAAAAGCCCCACGGGAGCCTGAAAAGGGAAAAGAAAGAGAAACACAACAGTGTGGGAGAAGAGTTATTATAATAAGCACAGGCTACAAATATTATTAGATTCCTCATCTATTTCAACATTTAAATCCAATGAAATC
This sequence comes from Apteryx rowi, assembly GCF_003343035.1. NCBI lineage: Eukaryota > Metazoa > Chordata > Aves > Apterygiformes > Apterygidae > Apteryx > Apteryx rowi. The sequence continues at coordinate 7,725,084 of NW_020449418.1, forward strand.
ACTGATCCAATTCCATGTGAAGCACAGTTAGTGCCAAAAAGAGACCAAATTTATGGCAACATAGCTGACTGTCCCCTAAAGGGACTGCATAATGCAGACATCTTGTCAGTCTCAGCAAACCACCTCCCTCTACACATCTTGTATTTCCCATAAAAGCATACTGAAACTCAGGTGTTGGCTCAGAAAACCGCACTACAAAAAGGCATGGAACTGTGCAAGGGAACTGAACCTCAGGTGCACAGTAAGGCAGACAGCCAAGTGCTTCCCCATATTGAAGGTCTTGGTAATTATTCACCAGGGCATACTGTCACACATAAGAAAAAGCATCACTGCTGCAGCCATAGGGGAAACAAAACATCTGCATGTTGTTCAAAATGCAAAAAGGTATACTCTCACTGACGAATTGCTCCCACAGTTCTTCCTATTTTCTAATTTGCAGGATAACAGCTAAAGCAAAAAGCTTCCTTTTACAGAAGACAATAGCAGAACAGTTAGCTATGTAAAAGCATTTTATAATTATTTACCTAAATAATCTAGGGTGCCAACTATGATAGGAATCAAATACCTCAGGCAAATACAAGACATGTTAGTATTAACCATCCCAAGTTTGCCTAACATCACAAAGCTAATACATAATGAGGAAACAAAAGAATTTCAAGTGCAAGAAGTTTACCATTAGCCTTTAGAGAAGAGAGCAGGCAGGCCATCATACTTTTCGCCACACTTGGATCTGTCACTTTTTTGTGGATATCTATCTTTATCAGTGACGGGAAGTTGGCAAGAAACGATTCGGGCAACACTTCTTGCTCTTCATGGAAGCTTAGCATTATTTTCTGAAGACAATATGGGAAACAGACAGTTAAACATTRTTCAGCTTTTCAATTTCATTCAGATTTCTTAAGAGAGTCTGCTTTGCTCAGGGAGTATTCCTCTCAATCAATATGCTTTTCAACTACACCTCTGATAGTCACTTTGTTCCTTACCTGCCGACCAGCTGTCTGTATTCCAAATGAAAGGCAGACTATGGAAGTTTGTCAGACTGTCAGAGAAGGAACGTAAGACTCCTTGCATAGCTTCTCAGTGACCCACACTTCAAGTGAAAGCACCCATAAGCCAAAAGTCAAGGTAGTCTACTCCTTACACTGATCTAGTAACAAAGAGTTTATGCTTGGATATTCTTTATCTTTGCGTTTTACTTAGATAGTTTTAATTGTAAGCGTCCTATCTTTCCACATGTATTCTTCGGCTCACAGCAGCCTGGAAACATCTCTAATGTTCATGCAATTACTTTGAACAATTTGCCCTGACAAAAATGAATTTGTCTGTGGGTTGAGACAAGCCTTGTTGATTACCAAAGGCTCCTGTTGATCACTAAAAGCTATCGTAACCACCCAAAAAGATCGTTGGAGTAYGACATCAAACATTAACTTCAGGCAACTCGCATGGGAATGGAACAGTCAAATGAGATAACACACCATGGACAAAGCCCTACTATTTGAAATATACTCAAGTCATTCTTCCTGTTGATTACTGAATTTTAAAACTTTTCTGGGGCACTGGCTCAAGTAAGCAAGACACCTAACTTGGCTTCTTGTATAGACGAAAGCCATGGTAATAACAGTCGAAACTTGGACTTTATCATGGTATCAAAAGCAAGGATCCATAATTAGCAAACCACACATTTTGCAGGTCAAGTTTAAATACAACCCCCTCAAATCTATAAATTACCATCTCCCAAACTCTTGCAATGACAGATCAGGTCTCTGTTCAAAGCTACTACTTCAAGCTGGTTGAATCACTTCAGATTTATAATGAAACCTGTCCCTCTGAGCTTCTCTTTATCACAGCTATAACAAGCACAATCCCACAGCAAACATTCAAAGCTAGACATTCTGGTTTCAAGCGCTAAGGGAAAGATGACAACTGCTTTTTCTAACTATAGAAGAGCTGAAAGAGAGAGAAAACAGGTTAGAGAAGAAAGGTAAGGTGGGGCTATGGAGCAGCCCAATATCAGAGACAATGCATTCATCTTTTGTGATCATCAACTAGCCTTGGGAAAAGCAGATATTAAACTTCCCTGACAGGAACTTGGAAAAAAAACAAGACAGGCTCACAACAGTATGACATGGTAGTCAGAGGACTCGATTTATGCTGTGTTTCACAGAAGGATTTATTTATCCTACAGATTTTGGGCCTCAAGATGTATTAAGTGTACTAGAAAACAAGTGAAGCGTATTAGAAGTCAGGAATTTGGATCAAATGACCTGAAAAGCGTGCAACAGGAGCTTTCAAACCAAAGTGGAGACTGGGATTATCAAGAGGTAAGATGTATATAAAGTAAACCCAACCAATCCTGTTCTGTGAGAAAACTTTTCCTCTCCTCACCTTCAATGAGGATGACTTCTGAGCAGTTATTAAGGGTTCTTTGCTTTCCTTTATAGTGCCAAAGGGGTAAATGGAGAAAACCCCAAAGCATCTATCTCAATTGCTAAGTACAAAAAGACTCCCCTGTTTTCCAGAGAACATCTCTCAAACCAAGAGTCTTTAGAAACAGAATTTTCCTGGGGTATTGTACTAACAGCAAAAATCCTGGTGTAATGTACCAACAGCAGAAAATGCTTTTCTGTTCTTATTGCTTGTTCTTAGAAATCTGAAAGGCAAAGCTAGTTCATCAGCACAAAATACCTCCTGCTTTCCCTCTCTGAAGTTTGGCTTTAAACTTCTGGAAATCAATACTCCTCCTCCTCTACTGTACCTACCAGAGCTTTGCTGTGTTTAGTTTGATTTCTTCACACACACTAGCTTTGCTTCAAAATCTGAATTTACTTACTTAAGTTTGAAAGCACACTACTGTACAAATGCAGAAGAATGAACTCACAAAATCTCTAGGCTGTAGAATTAGCTCCACTTCAATAGTAGTGGAGGAAATATTAAGACACCTTCTAGTCAGGTCCACCCTAGAACAGACATTTGGAAAGAACACCATTTGCTGCAAGGCACTTTCTACGTACTTCATTTTTCCCCCCCTATCAAACGTGCCTAAAAGTAGTGGCCAATTTTCACAAACAGGGTGACAAATGTCTCATTCAATTTTCAGGAAGCTTTGCTTATGGGAGGGCCTGTGCTCTCAGACCCATAACCTGCATTAAGACCATCTCCATTCTAGTCAAATAAAGCAAGAGCACATTGGCATATCCTGGGTCAGTCCAGATACGCCAGATTTGCGCAGAGCTTGCCGGCAGCGGATTTCGACAACCCAGCAGTCTGATGACAGCCTTTGTATTCGGGCAACTTATCAGAGAGCACTTTCTGGAATGATTTGCTTTTCCTCAAAGAAGCTGATGCAACTGCTCATTGCCCCTGGGCTCCCAGGTGATATTCTGTTCAGATGCTCTTTCCATGCAACCAACACATCCGGTGAGAGGCTGAAGCCTATAGCACCACCAGGCCATGGATGACGGTTTAATTTTTTTTTTTTTTTTCTTGAATGAAAGAAGGGCTCCTAATTCTTAGGGTAACATGGACTTGTTATGATCACCATTTTTTTCCAAGGTTTGAGAGGGAAAGAGAAAGGAAGTGTTCCTCTGTGCTTGCCTCTACTGGAGCTTTGCCCACAGCTGCTTTAGCATGTAGGCGATTGTCAGCATCTCTTGTTAAGTATTAAGCAACTTTTCTTGATGAGACTGCATCAGCTAGGACTTCTGAGTATTTCTGACACTTCAGTAATAGTCTGGTTTTCTAATTTCTTCCAATAATAATTCAAGATATTTATTCTTAGCACTTGCCATTTTGCACCATTTACAGCCGTCACACTACACAAATAGCTCCAAGATTTTAACATCTAGAACTGGCTTGCTCTTCAATTTGTTCTCCGTACTTAAACTAATATGACTGTCAAGGGTTAGTCTTACTTGGAACATGGGGAAACTAACAGCTGTTAATTTATTTTCAAAATGCAGTCTTCTCTAGATTAATGTTCTACTTCGGTTTGAAAGCTCCTGTCACTTAGCAGTTCCAAGAAGTCATTGTATACATACTGCATTGATTAATACTAAAGTACATCTCATGGGTGTATTACAGCTCACAGCTGTATCTCATTTGTGGCGAACAATTTTGGTGTCACCACGTAACAGGTCAGATACTATACCCATCAAACACTTCAGAAAAATGCAAATATTGAATTACATGGAAGTGCAATATGCAAAAAACCCCAAAGACTTGCTTTAGAAAAAGAGAGGAATGTAGTTCTGCATACAATTCTGGTCTCATGGGTATATATACTAACCTCTGCTTCAGACAGCTCCTTGTCACTGTTTGGTTTAGTATATTTTTCTTGCATGAAAGGGATCCAAGACATTTTGCATTTTTTAATGAAGGGAGTCACATCAACTGTTCCCAAAGCATAGCCGCATATGCCATCCTCATCTTCTAAGACGAAGCAGTAATCCAGGCTGAGGGTGAGCAGACCTCCCACTAATCTGCGGAAAGAAGTGTCCAAATTCAATCAAAAGAAGGTCACTTTGTTCAAATAGGCTCAGACATTCTAGAGAAAACTCTGGGGTCATCCAAAGCAACAACAGTCCTCCAGCAACAGAATTAGTTTCTAGAAAGTAGTAATTAACAGACTAATCAGACATCACAACTCAGAGTTGAGCAAAATCAGCAGCCCAGGATCCCACAATTTAATTCTATACACATAATGCTTCTGACTCACCAGGCAGACAAACTTCCTTCACCTTCTGCTCTCAGTTTTTCTGCTGCCATCACCTCCCTGTTCTCCTGTTTTCTTTCCTTTTTTTGTTATCAGTTACTAGTCTTTTCTTAACCACTTTCCTGTCACTCACAGGGTAGCCTCTTTACAAAGTTCTATCTTAATAAAACGTTCACAAGACCTAGTAAATGCCCAACAAGCTCATGCTAGAGCTCAATGAATTTAATCTGTTTCTATATTGTTTTTAATCTCACTTGTCACCTTTTAAATGTTTGTACAGGTAATGCGTAGCATGTATTACAGACAAAACTCAGGCAGTTGGCTGGCAGAAAGGTCCTCATAAAATGTAATTATTTGAAAAAACAAGCTAACTTGGAAAAAAGAACATCAGAGGACAACTATGGATGACAATTACGGACACTCACATGATATGATACTTTCAAAAAAACCTCAAATAGAATATCATCATGAACAGGTTCCATGACAGGTTTCAGCTGAATCTTTTTGCTAACACTTCACAACAGGTGACTGGAGCACGAACTGAGATATAACTGTTAATAACACTTTCAAAAAAATCAAAGAAACCCTTTTTTAATGGCTGCAGAGGGCAGGGTTGTCTATTTTAATTCAAAGGTTTTTTTTAACYCCCCCACCCCCAGCATTTCTTATTCAAATTAAATACAATATTAGGACTTCATCCTTCAGAACGACCTCTGTCAGGTCTCCATCATTCATTCTTAATACATACTTGTCTCCAATTAAGTCTGGTAAACTATGGAAGGGTTGATCAGCTCCATCAGCATACATTTCTCTGCAGATCTTATATACAGATGCCTAAGAAGAGAGAAGAGATGTTTTTCTTGTTCACAAGGCAACAGTCAAATCCAAAAGTTAACAACTTTGTTTTGGACAGATTTCACTAATACCTCTACTGTAACCTAGCATTGGCAGACATTTAAGTTACATGGAACAAAAATATACACTGRTAAGAATGTCTTCCTCCCCCCACTTCCCTCCCCTCTTCAAAATTAGCTCTTAAAATAAAAGCTGCCTGTCAAAAAACACTGTGTTTAAGTGCAATGGCCAGGAAAGACAGGCTGGGCATCAGCTTCATGCATGTCATAACACCACAATATTAATCCTGATGGCTGGTTACAACACGCACAGTGAGTATCAATACACTTGATACAAAGTCCCTTTTCCAAATTTCTAATGTTTGAGTAGACCTGCTTCCTATTTAACTAAAGTGAAGGACAGATGCACCCTGACTGATTTCTTCAAGATAAAAGGCTTTTACTGCCTTTCAGCCATAGCAGCTGAATCTCTTTAAAGATCAAACTTTTAGAAGCCACATTTTAAATGAGAAAGGCTACACGTTTCACCAAAATGACTTTCCACTTGGCATGTCTCCAGCCTCCTTTCATAAAAAAGAGATGCCTTCTCAGAAGAGATATTCTTTATGACTAAATATTTTAGTTGTATCACCAATTGTTTAAGCAGCTTAGAAATACCAATTCCATTGCTTATAAAAGAACAAACCAGCTCAGGCACAGTCCTGCATTAAGAGACAGACAGAACAGCACACAACAAAGCTAGCTTAAAACTAGCAGGTAAAAGACATGTCTTCACATGATAGCTTTGTCTTTCTGGTGGGCTTCAAAGTTGAGAATCATTTGAAACATAACTATCTAGGTTGAGTTCGCAGCAATTCAAATGAAACATTTCATCTCAATGTAGCTGCAGAGCAAAGTTTAAGCTACATTAATCCTCACATTGTTTAAATTTGTACCCATGAAGGGTGTTTACTAATTGTTGGTATCAGTTTAAAGTATCCTCTTGCTAAGATAGTGTAAGTGAAGTTGCACTCCAGATCTGTTCAGGGACAGGTGGGGGGGGGGGGGGGAAAAACACACCACACATTATCAGTAAAGAATTCATGGTTTGAAAGTATCAGTCTCTCCAAAACAAATCCGATAAAAACCACTCCAAAATCAGATTGAGAAGTTTACAAATATAAGTAAAAAAAATAAGCATGGCTGAATTAGAGTGGGCAATAATTATYACATCTTACAACTACATATTGAGATGCAATATTGATTCAAAGGCATACACTATATGCAACAGCTAAAGTTCTGCCCACATYGCTCTGAGAAAACCATTAGTTATCAGAATAATTACTGAGTGAACAGATATACGCACACAGCCTCTAAGGTCAACACACTGCATGCGATTGCTCTGCAAGAATTCCACTACCATCACTGAACAGTTTTAATTTGCCTTTCAGAAATAGGGAAAGGGCTCAMAGATTAAAAAAGAGGAACTGGGAATCAAGATGGGGGTATAACTATACTATTGCACAGCAGGTTGTTGAACCATAGGCAAGTCACAAGCTTWGTTTTCAGTGACGCTTGCTGTTTGTGCCTTGTGCAAGATGTTGGGATATTTGTTTTTTTAGGAGATGAAGGGACTCAGTAGTAGCCACGGGGTTGCCACAAAATGAAATGCATCATTAGCAACAAAGGCAAGCATCAAAAGCAGTTACCTCATCTTTAGGAAAGTAGGGTCGTATGGTGTACACTTTGGAAGTGGGCGTTAGTGGAGGTGGTTGAAAAAAGAGGTCATTTGCCCCATCAATAGGCAGCAAGCGCTGTGAAAACAAAATATTCAATATGAGCGTATGAACAACAAAACCCATCACTCTTGGGTGTGCACTGCAGACTCCCAAATTAACATTTGCTACTGCAGGCACCCCAGAAGAAGGTGGGGTTGGTATGCTTTACAAATGCAAAGACCTCATCTGAATAGAAAATATCCAATTGGTGTTTTAAAATATACAATTGAAACAGCACATTAATGAGTCTGTTAATCTTATCTGCTTTAACGTACTTTTACCAATCATATCTACACTGTCTCTGTATAAGAACATAGAATGTCAGGAGGAAAGGTTTGGTCTGAAGAGGGTTAACTGGCCAGAGGAGACRCTTTATCCCAAAAGCAATGCGCTGATTCAATTTGCTGCGCGCAGAGCACCTGTGAGGGGGAAAAGTATAGCACTTGAAAAATCCATGAACAAATTCGAACATGGTATAAACAGATTTAAGGTTATTCCCCAATTGAAACCTTTCCAGCAAAATGCATTAAAGCTTTATTTAGAGAGGAACCAAAATTTGCATTGCTATCCCTTTTGCTCATGGAATTCCCATCGGCAGACAAGCATGCGCGCATTGTGCAATTGCGGGCGCAGATAAAAATGCTGTGCGACCTGCAAAGAAACAATGTGAAATGTACAACTAAAGCCGCTGCGCTTCGCATGCGCGTGGGACAGGCAGCATCTCCTTGAGAAATTACTGTAGAAAGGGGAGGAAAATTATTTTAAACCAAGCTGTAAGGCTAATGGGCTTTGGACCAGAAAGCCTTCGGCAGACCAATCCTTCCAGACCTCTGATGTGCAACAAAAGGTTTCTCATAAAACAAAGAAAATGTCATTCAGTTGTGAAGTCATATTGATACCTGGAACTCTCCTGCTAGACCACCTCTAAAGGCCCAGGGTTCTTGGTCTCCACTTAAGAACTGTGCTGAAGATTGACTACGACACCCTGTTGAGATCAGATCCAAGCGGAGAACGTTACGAGAAGGGGGATTTCCTGGGTGTCTAACATGTCCAAACAGCTAACACACACTTGTGGAAAAAGCTCTCTAACTGAGCTATAATTCAGGGCTTTGGGGGAGGCTGTAATAATGTATGATTTGTAAAGATTTGGTGCTCATGCACTAATTGCACTATTCAAGTTTTTGTTCATGTAACAGACTAAAGAATAGGTGAGGTGATTATGATAACACACCTCATTCCAGACTTGAAGGCATGAGAATGGTGCCATGCACAATTACATGAGCTTCTCAGAGTGTACATTATTTTGTATATTTGTGGCAAAAGCATTTGTTTCGTCTATAAAAAGAGCACATCTTGGAAGCCACATGACTCAATAGCTACTATCGTAAATTTAAGCAGCTGAAGACCAAACAAATTCCATTATCACAGCCCCTTGAAAAAAAACTGGACCTTTCTGAAGTCACATTTTAGTACTGATTGTTTAAATCTTGTCAGAAAACCAGGACCGGCAATAAATGCAAAGAGTCTGGAACAGTTAAGGCAGCCAGGAAAGCTGTACAAAATGGCGCTCTCGCAAGAGACTGAACAGACTTGCATAATCCAGGCCATACCTTTACAATACTGCTGGCATGTTTAAAAGCTAAGTAGTGTTAACTAGAATTAATTCACAGTTTAACTAGCACACCCTGCTGGCCACAGATAACACTAAGCTTTGCTCTTTAGTGTCCTGATTTTTCCTTTTCAAGCATATCAGATRCACCAGGGTTCCTACTGATCTACCAGCCACAGTAGGCCCATTAAAGTGCTCAGCTTTAGTTTATAATTGCTGTGAAAAGAAACTTCCATTAGCTGTTTGACTTTTAATACTGTTCCACTGGTAGGGCATCACAGCCTTTAACAGCAATTAATATAAATGACACCTCTGACAGACAGTATCCAGAGTGGAGATTTCAGCTACCTGCCTAGTTTTCTGACAAGATGAGCAGCGCAAATACTCTTTTCCTTTTGTGGACAGCAATCTACTTCCTGTTCAAGTAACAGTCCCAGATCAGTACAAACAAGTATGTTGTGCTAGTCAGAGAGTCCCAAAGTGTGCCAAGTTTGACATTTATGACAGTTTAGGAATACTTCTTAAAAACAAACTACCCTAAATATGGTAAATTTCAGAAATGATCCAAGAATCAGGCTTTGAGTTTGGTTTGCTCCCACATTTTGGAATTCTCATGTAAAAAGATACCCTTCACAAGGAGATTTAGTCAGCAACTTGGAAGACAGTATCTGTCTCTCCTTTGAGACTACAACTTAACTAGCACTTCCAATTATTAAAGAGCTGTGTGAATGAAGAGCTGTATAAATGAAAAACATAGTTAATGCCTTAGTCGCTGCGCAAATGTGACTTCAGTTCATGCCTATTGCACAGCTAATCTATCTGAACTGCCTCACAGACAAAACCTTTCCATTTTAATTAATTAATGACGACGCGCTGTGAACATCTGGCGCTGTCCATCCAATAGCAGTAGAAACTTGTGCTGAGGATTCTCCCATCTGTACACAATGGGGAAGAAGACAATAGAAGTCGTTAGTAATCCATAGTACTGTACAGCCACACTAATTTAAGGGACTGAATGCTAGCTGGACTTGGGAGGAGAGGTTAAGAAAATGAACTTTCAGTGGACCATTGAGCACACCGTTGTGAAAACTCATTGTTTGGATTTGTAACATTCTTAACTTTTATATATCTTTTATCAGATATCTTGCTCTGTATGCATTTACACTAGTTATAAAATGCAAGCTAAAGATCAAAACATCTCTCAAAAAAGCATGATTAGCATAAGGCTATTAAACTGCACATGTTAAAAACTCTTAAAATGAAATTTTCAACTACCTAATGCCAGCTTGAGTCCTGGAACAGAACAGTGCCAGAGTTAACAGAGCTACAGTTTTCTAATGTGAACCACTCCAAATATTTGGTGCATTATTTAAAGACTTGGACCCAATTTCACGGGGACTTTGAAAACAGTTTCAGATGAAATCAGGGAAAGCAGTAGGTAGTTCAGCAATTCCAAGATGAAGTCCTAAGTTGGGCCTTCAGTGTTTTGAGGTTACCAAAATCAGTCTCCCCTTTAAAAAGTTTCAGCCTAGATTTTTGAACAGATCAAGTTAGCGAAATGAGAGAGCATTCTTTCTGGTTAAACGTCAACATACAACAAGAGTAGCAGGTTGGGGGAGTTGTGTTACACTGGTCCTAAAAATGCACAAAATAAGCCTTTTAAAACAGCACTAGGCAGAGATGTTAATATACTACAATGCTACTAAGTCTTGTTCCCAAGCTATTTTTTTCCCCCTGTGCTTTGCAAAAGGCAGTCCTAAAAGCTCATCTCATCAGCCATACATATAGGGACCGGATATTTAATCAGCACAAAACACGCAAGTTGTAGAGCAGGGACTGACTTGATGATTTAGCAGGTCTTCCCTATCCCTACATTACATGACTATTTAAGCCTGACAGGSTTTAAGAGTATGATTTAAAGACAATCCAAACACTAGAACTAGACCAAGGCTGTGTAATGGTTAGCCACTGTGAGGTTTGTGACAGCTACAAAAAGTGTGACATGAGACCATCAGCGTTGCTGCCTGCTGTGTATGTCAAGCAAGTCCACAGCATATTCCTTACAGTTGGATTGAAACCTGAAAGTGAAATGAGGTCACTAGAATTACCCAGGCCATGCTGGTGCTATCTGCCAACTTAGGATCCCCCAAAAAATCCTTCATTAAAAAAAAAGCAAAAAGACAAAAAAAAGGAAAAAGTGTTTCAAGATCTGATTAGGTCTCAGACTAAATCTGTCTAGAGAGCTCCACAATTTCCACCCATTACCAAAAAATATATAAATTAAAAAAAAAGTCACTTGGAAGTGCTTAAAGGAAATCATTTTGCACCAGAATAGCCTTACGCTAAAGCTCGCATGCGCACAGGGCTGGGAGGATCGGCTTCCTCTTGGCCAGGCCCATTGAAAGGTCGCTTCTGCAATTGTTCTGTTAAAGACAGCAATAACGTTATCAAGACAGAGCAAGCAGCAGATGGCTGATGTGGTCACATTTCGTAGTGTCATTTCCAATCATATATCAGGAAATCCAAGGAGCTACATGGTATAGTCCAGTGTGCATTCAGTCAGAGTAAGTTAAAGTAAACACTTACGTGTCAGATGAGATTCAAGTTTCATTAGCCCAGGAAGAAAAAAATCAAGGTCTCCAATCTTAAGCATCCAGCAGACGTCACTTATAATACCAAAGCAAAAATCACAGGAAGCATTGCTTCAAATAGCGAGGCAGGAAAACCTTTAAAAGAGGGTCAAACCAGACCCCACATCCAAGAAAACATATTTGCCTAGTGCTTTGTTTTCCTCGTGGGCTAATTAGAAAACAAAAAATATACTATCTGGCATTGTAGTGGCTCCCAATGCACCTACCTAACCACTGCACAAAAGATTTCACCATTGACATAATACTCTTGATATCCCAGACGTAGGAGTACATATCGTAAAGGATTGTCCTGTTGGCGCAATTGGAGAGGCGAGTGAACATTCCCATCACCAAGCTGCACATCTCTTCAAATTTGGCTGCTCGGTTACGCCATTCTTCTATCTACAGATGGAGGCAAAAGATCCACAAGATCAAACACAGCCTTCTAAGGAGAAGAGAAACTCTAAATAAAAGGAAGACTATACAATTCTATATTTCATTTTACCAGCATGGACTACCATACTACACTCATTGGTATTCTCTACTGTTGTTACAACAAGTGAGGCCAGTGAGTGGATCGCTTGTCAAATGCAGACACTAAACTGCCTTTATAGCTACAGGGCTTAACAGAGTGGATTCCACAGGAGGAATGGAAGTTATTGTCACCTGTGGTTAATTATACACCACCCATCAGCTYCTAGAAAATGAAATACCATTCTTTATTACAGACAACAGATTAACATTGCTCACAATTTAATGACTTTAAAATGAAAAACGAGATCAGGTCACACTCACTTTTTCAGCATCCTTTCCTTTGCAATTAACACTGACAACACTGCTATTTGCTCTGAGCCACTGGAATTCTCTCAGCATCTGTGCACCTTTGGGCCCATGTTCATAGGGAAGGTAAAACAAGTCAGCAAGAAGCTGCAAATCCTCTAAAGTCACTGGTTCTACTGTGTAGAGAGGCTTTTCATTTGGCCCAGGCACAAACTGGTCTTTATTTATTTGCTCATCAGTCTGCATAGGGGCAATGTCACTACCAGAGTCTTCCTGCATAGACATCTCTGGGGACTTAGATTCAGCTATGCTCTCTTTATCAGTATCCATTGGTTTTAACTCCTCTGCCATCTTTGCTTCAGCGATATCTGTCAGTATCTGATTAGTACTCTTGTCTGTGTCATCTTGTTTTTCCACCACCATGTCCATTGGTTCCTCATCAGACTGCTTCTTCTCTTCCTCCTTTACCAACGCTGGGGACTCGCTGCTCAGTGCTGCCCCCTGACTCATGATGGGTTCTTGGTAAACTGTGGTAACCACAGTTGCTGCATTTAAAGAGGATGGTGCCACCAGAGGCCCTACATCCCCTACTGCAGTTTTAGCACCACTGTGGGCCACTTGCCTACCTGAGAATAAGAAGAAACAAGTTTAAAGTTTTCAGTATCTGCCAACTAACATTCATCCATGATTTGCAGAAGTCATTGATCTGAATCTGCTGCCAAGGCATCTGATCAGTGTATCCCCCTTTTGTCACTTCGCCCGTTCACTTCTGTCATTGTAGTTTTAACTATAGACTTTGTATTTTGGCAAGCTCCCCCTCTGCATAACTGATAAGCAAAGATAAAGGGGAAAAAAAGGCTAAGGAAGTTATTTAACATTTATACACTTCCAGCAGCATTTCTGACTATGACACCAGAATAAAAAGCTTTCAAGGTTAACCTTTTTTCCTCTCAATCAACTGACTTGGTAAAGCTTTATTTGGATACAGGGTGCACTTCAAAATAAAAGGATACATGTTTAATTGCTTCCATTGCAAAAAATGTCTTTTAACCTGGGGGAGGTAAAGAAATGAAGGATGATGATAGCTTAACCAGTGCTCTTCACCCARCGTTTTTACTGCAGTTGGGAAATGTTTCAAACTCTGCAGATATTCAAAGGCGATAACTACACGCAAACAGAGTTGCAGGGTGGGCAGAAGAGCAATTCATCAGCAATTATCAGAGAAGGGCAAACTGACAGGCCCAAACCCACATTTGACAGAAATAGACTTTACTTCAGATCCCAAGCTCCCAGTGCTACAAGAACAAAGGTGTACAAATGCTGAAAAGAGCTGGTTTCTGTAGACAGAAACTCAGAAAAATAAACCCAGCTGAAAACAACTGGAAGAACATGGACATCCTCTGGGGCACCACTAATGTTTATAGTAATCCAACATCCACTTCACAAAAAAAAATCCTTCCTATTCTCTCAAAACCCATGAAAGCTTAATAACAACTGAGACGAGTAAGATGCACAGACTTTTCTTTCTTGTATCAGAAGTGCTAAAGGGTCACACTTCAAAGTTGTTTCTGCTAATCAGTCAAGGCACTACACACATATTGTAGAATGTCACACTTTTTTTTTAAGGTTTCCCCAATAAGATAAGTAGAAAATACTTCCACTTGAAAAGYATACAAATTGAGATCTGTAAAACAGTTTTAGTCTAAATGCAAGTCTTGAACATTTAGTCACATTTTTCTACCAACACCAGAATGAAACCAAATCCAACTCACTGCTGTATTGCTGAGGTACCCCAAACTCTTGCAGCCATTCTGTTAAGGCCAACTTCAGAGCCATTTGCGGGCTGTAAAGAACATCCGTTTCAATATCTTCATCACTCCCCTCGTTTTCCAGTTTAATCTGGATAGAAACTGTACTCTCTTCAGTATCAGCTACAGAGACAAGTTGAAAAAAGTTATCATAGAAGTTGCATTTGACATAGAAATGACATGTTAGACAAGGCACCCAGGAACTATCTAACAGCCTTACTTTGCAAAGGGCAAGGCGTTACATCCCATTTACATATAATGGAAAACTATGGTTACCATCAATGTCAGCACAGAAACAGTACACAGAGACTCGATATCCCGGCATTCAGTTTCCCTTTCGACCTGAATTGCTTCTATCCCAATCAAGTGAAATTCACGGACACTTATAATGTTGAATTTATGCCATTCAAAATTGTTTGCTGAGAGCACTTTTTATACAGCTGCAGATACATCTCAAGACTAAGCAATTCTCCAGTAGTTCTCAAGAAGTCAACAAAACAACCTGAACGCTTGCTATCTCTCAGGCAATTGTCCCACACCTACASGATAGAAAATGCTAAGTGATCTCAAAAATAGTTGGTACAGGAAAGGTTAGAATAATCAGAAAGCACTATGACTTATATGGTTAAACAGGTGTCCCAGCACAGTTATGCATACTTACTCATCACCACATCTTTTCTCACTCCATTCATGTTAGATTTGTACCAGGTTGCAAGTGTGTGAATAGCAACATAATTGGCTTCAAATTCACAGTTTGGATTGGTCAGAACTCCCTTTAGTCGAGGGATGAGCTCAGTTGACCGACCTTTGTAAGGCCCAAGAAAAAGCCTCTTTTGATCATAATCATTAGCATGAATGTTATCCCAGATAACTGGTGCTCTCCTGATTATCTTTGAAACTTCTTCAATGGACTCTACTGGAATGTCTTTGGATACAACTTTCGGACCTAAGAGTGAAACAGGATAATCAGAAGGCTTTGCATATATTTGAAGAGTCATTCCCCCACACAAAAAGTAGTAAGACAGTTTATTTACTAAATACATATGATAAATAATATTGACACCGTTACTGAATTCAAGGAATACTATTTTTACCTGTCCATAAGACATCAATGCCAGGAAGCAGCTTTTCTCCTACAGTCCGTAAATAAGGAGATTGGGCAACATTTGGATAGCAGAAAGTTCCACAGTACTCTGCATGGGGGAAAAAAGAAAGTTACTACTAGCAGAAGGATGCATACATGTGAAAACATACCCAACTGTACGATGAACACATAGAAATTTTAACTTGAACATCATCACACAGCAAGGACTTTTCTGTGTAAATATATTTCATGTTAAGTATCTTCTTTCATTTTCAACTTGCCATCTGTTAGTTCAATACACCTAATTCTGTTCTTACAAGTGAGTAAACAACTGCCTACTTATGTTTTTCAGGTTACTCATGATTTTTTAAGTCTCATCCCATATCTCCACCTCCATTTTTCAGTCACCTTTCCCAACCTATTCTATGGTCAGAAGGCTAAATTTACTTCTTAAAAACAGGGAAAACACTTGGTAATTGCTTATTCGCCATCTAGCCCAGAAGTACAAGAGAGGAGAATCTGTTTTAGAATTTGTCATAAGCAACACTCAATTAACTGAGTTAGTTTTATACAGTTACAACTGTAATATCATGTAGTCTGTGGCATTAAGAAGTCACAATACAACTAAAAGTTGGCATGACAGGGGAGAAAGCAAGGCAGCTCCACCACATTGAGAAAATACTACCCTTTGAAAAGAAAAACCTCAATATAATTAGTCAAAAAAGGCCCAAAAGTCTAATGTACAATTAAAAAGAATATTTATATCAATGCTCCTTAGAATAAAGACCAGAGAGAAAAGAAAGGATTTATTTAAAATCAGACAAATATCAAAATTTGGAAAAAAAGCATAGTAAATCCCGTAAACAGAAGTGCGGGCTACAGCAGACAATATGCAAGACAACTAGAAATCCTGAGACTGACTACAGAGTGCAAATAGCTAAAACGATTAAAACCAGAAGATGTGGTTCTTTGAAGTTAAAGATGAATACTGCAACAGAACTAAACTACTACAGCATAAGGGGATAAAGGAAGTAATTAAGAATGACAACAACATTGCTCCTCAACTAAATTTTCCTTGCATGAGTCCACACCACTGAGGAGACTAATACCCTTCCCTACAATGAAACACTCTGCAATACAAGAGGAAGCTCACAAAAAAAAAAAACCCACAATAATAATAATAAAAAGACCAGACCTGAGAGAGAGTCATGTGATTTTCCAAGACATTCAAAAAAGTAACTCGTTGACTAGTGAAAATGGGTAACCTTATTAAAAACAGGTACTACTGAAAAAAAGTGTTCACAGTAAGTGCTGTAACTCTTATTTTAAGAAAATTCTAAGTAACTAATAGCAAGCCTGGTAAGAAATCAAGAAGTAAACAGACTTTGGTACAAACAAAACAGAAGTCTTTGTTTAACCTGGTTTCTAGCTCAAACTTCCAGAGTCCTTATATAGAGCTGCTTTCCTAACTAGGCATTAAGCCTTTCAGGGACATGTATATCTGGCATAGCCTCTAGTATAATTACTTGAATTTTCTTCATAAGTCAGTTCCTGCAAACTAGCCAAAACACTCTTTAAAGCAGTGATAATATCCTCAACCAACCTTTTAACCAGTAAGATAAAAGCCTCCCTCATTTATGTTAAGATTTAACTGAATTATTCATGTTGTTTTACCTGTAGGGCAGAACAGGAATGTGTCTGGTTCTCCTAGATACTGGTAAATTTCATTTGTGATTGAGACCTGGGCATGAGCAAAGGAACTGAAAACTTCTTTGTCTGCTGCACACATGTTGTGATCAATATCATCAAACAGCAGTGCAAAAGATCTGCAGCCAAACTGGGAAACCTAATGTGAGAGACAAGAGAAAAAATTTTACATTTTTTTAGGGAACCATAGAAAATTTTAAAGCTACTTTGCCTTTATAAAAGGATCAAACACCTCAAAGATTAGAGCCATTTCATTTGAGGAATCATTATTCAGTTTATAAATGTGTAGCCTAAAACACTCCCCACAAAGCGTATCACACCTATACAAAAGTCAAAGCAAATCCACAGTATCTTAATAAGTGTGCAGTGCCAGAGCATGAAAGCTGCATGTTGGAATACTTCCATTTCCACAGTGTAGATTGCAAATTCAAAATCCTCTCCAAGAAAGGAAAAACTACAGGAATTGGGGAGGGAGGGTAGGAGAAGCAAGACAGGCTTTGGCATCTATTCACAATGAATGCCTGTCTCTGACCCACCACTGTTTTTCTCAAAGATGCCTCTAAAGACTGGCAATCTGTTCCAGTTTTTGCAATCCAAAGCTGATCTCACCAGACAGACAGCTGGAAAAGAGCTCACTCTATAACAGCTTTTGGACAAAGGACAGGAGTTAATTATGAGAACAAAGCAGTACATGCATGTCAGGTCTGCCTCCAATGTGCACAAGAGTTCTTGCCTTGGAAATGCATCTTAGCTTCAGGGCCCTAACACACTTTGGAGACAAACTCACAAGAAAGCCTCCAGAAAGTGGTACAAGATCGGATAACTTACCTATCTAGATGATCACCAACCATTTGTACAATGCAACCTGAATGTTTGTTTCATTGGAACATACCCATTTGTATTGCTCGCAGAGGYGTCCAAAGTAACGCTGACATTGAACATATTAAAGCAGTAGTAAAAATCTCAGAGCGAGCCAGATACTGAAATTTTCAACTTAAGCAGCACTGCAACTCTAGTAAGTTCATGCAGCACTTACTTGGTCCAGCTTGCGTTTCAATGTGGATACTTCTTTAGGATTCGAGAAAGTGATGTCAAGTCCAGGCGAGATTGCATAGATGAATTCTATTTCATGTTCTCGTGCAGCTGATATCAGAGTCATTAGCTGCTCTAGAAATCAAATTCAAATATTTCAGAAGGGTTCAACAATAAAAAATTAAGATGTCATTATATGTAAGTTATAAAAAGCAGATGCCTGTTCTACCATACACCAAAAAAAGTATAAAAAAACAAACAAATGAAATAAAGATCAAGGTATCTGCTGGAATGCCTAGAAACTAATGTAGCAAAGATCACCAAAATATTTTCAAGAGTTCTCAGAAATTATGCCAAAAACAATGTGTTAACTGTCCTGGTATTATTATTCTCTATTTTTCAATTTTTAAAGACACTTAAATATTCTCTTGATTTCAATGCCGTGTGACAAATATGGATGCAGTCTGCTTTTGCAGCACGCATGCCAACTGCTCTAAAACTGTTACTCATTTTTTCCATTTTTTTCCACACGCACTAAGAGACAATCCAATGTAGTAACATCACCCTGCATGATTGGTTCATATACTTTTTGTAGGGCTAAAGCTCAGGACACAAGGAAAAGGACATTTTTAACATCACTTGGCAGAAGCAGTTGCTTTAAGTTGCTGAAATTTAATTCTCCACACAATTAACGAAGACAATTATTTTTAGAGTATTAAACCACCTTTGTTGTTTTTGACAATAAGCTTGCAGTATCCTTTAGATTATACTTCTACAGTGATTCAAAGTGGCCTCCAAGAGGGATTATTTAATTTCAAGAAGGTATCATGTTTCCCCTCACTCAAGGAAAATGATAATCCCACAGGCTAATAAAACACCATATATCCTGTAAAAGCCTGAGGTGGATAAAAAGCCTCACAGCAGCTTACACAGATCTTTATGTTCTGACTAAATAGCCAGGAGCTTGCATTCTCAACTGGTACTCTCTTCGTTGAGACAAGCAGTTAATGAATCACATAAAAGGGCATGCTACTCTCTCAATCCCCCCCTTTTTTTTTTAAAATCATTTCTACTTTATAATATGGCCCAGATGATCAAGAGCCAGAGGGATAATTCTAAGCAACTCTTTCATAGAAAAAAGTAAATCCCAAAAGACAGTCTTAAAAGCAGTCGTAAAAATTGTCTGTATTGCCTGTATTTAAAAGAAGTAAATTCAYGCTTGTACCAAAAGCTCCATTAAAAATAGCTGCAGGGTATTCAGAACAGGTCTCAGGATTCACCTTTAGAACTGGCTACTGTGATTAAACAGACAAGCAYGTGTAGCAGCAACCAACTCATTTAAAAGCTGCTTATAGAAAACGCAGAGGGGAAATAAAGGCAATTACCTGCTTCTTCCACAGAATACATTTCTCGCCAGAACATCCTGTGCTTGTAGTCATCCTTTGGAGCATACAGGTATGTATTTAGTCCCCATTTCTGAAGTCTATAAGCACAGAAAAAAGGCTTCATTGACAGAGTAATCTACAAATCCAGACATTGTATATTTTACTTGATCTAATCCTTAGTTTTTGGGGGGTTTTTTTTTGCTTCATTCAGCATTGTGTTATACTATTAAATCACTATAACTTTATGTACATCTGATACTGGAAAAATCCAGAGCAGTTAGACAAGATGGAAAGGTGAATACAAATCCCCAGAATACAGATGATATGCAAAAAGCTGCTCTAGGTTAGAACAATAAGTCTGTTCAGACCTAAGTGGAAGATTATGATTATATTGTGATGGAATGCGCTGCAGTGAGAGGAAGCACGACTTGCCTTCTAAAAAGTTCTTTCCTCTGCTCCATAACCCAAGGTCTTCCATAAAATCCTATGGGAAACAAGATTAAAATTGTCCAGTTAGATGTCAGATCATGCCTGTTCTGTGAAACATTATATTATAGCCCACCATTTTCTTCCTCTCCCCCAATAAACTATTTCTGCTACATTCATCAAAAAGCCTCCCAAAGCAGGAAGAAAAAAATAGCTAGACAATATCAGGAAAGTGTAATAACCTCAACTGATCTAAATTTAAAATGCAATTATAACTTATTTAATTTATTATGATCTAGGGTCTGATATTTTTTGCCACTGAAGCAATTAATTTTCCAGAATCCAAACTGAATTCCTGAGCAGATGCCCTTCACAAGTCAAGTCAGCAATATTATAAGGGCAGACTGAACAGTCATAACCTAATTATCACTCCAGATGCCTACAAAATAGATTTAATTCTAACAGGAATACTGAAGAATTCTGAAAATACTTACCAGCTCAAAAATGCTTAACTGGTGATGCAGACCATAGTTCTAAATACACACAGAGTATGTAAATACGTATTGAGGTAGATGATGTGTAATTAAATCATGTGTAAGTAAACAAAATACAAAGGATTTGATTCCTTTCATTCACATTAAGAGGCTCCCTAAATTTTATTTCTCAATGCCCACATCTTCATAAGTTAAAACTATGTATTTGAATAATCACACAAAAGCACCTACCCAGGTAATTTTAGAATAGGCTATATTCAAAGTCATGTACTTTGGAAATTCAGTTTTAACTTTTTAACTACTTCCGGTTTTAAATCTAATCCTTCCATTCTGGAAGCATAATACTTTAAAAAGCACTCAATTCGCTCTTATTCATGTAAATTCACTTAGACTTATGTGCAAACAGCTCAACCACTCAATTCACTCTTATTCATGTAAATTCACTTAGACTTATGTGCAAACAGCTCAACCACAAGTGGGCAATTCAAAACAAAGCTTCAGCTTGGCAGTCTGCAAAGACCCAAGACTAAAATAACAGTGCAATTTAATAAGCTCTTGTTTTCAAATAGCATGGCCACTCTAAACGATGAATGATGCTACCAATATACAAAGCTCACAAGCACACAACATCAGTTCAGAGGTAGATAATTTCCCCATTTCCAGAGCTATTCACCACTGTAAGTCTGTAAACATTTGGTTTTAAGGAGGTCAAAAAATCCTCCTACAACCTTTCAAAACTCAAAGCTGATGCAACTGAAGCATTTTCTATATATTAACAAGTATTTCAGTTACCTGTTTAAGTGAACAGTGTTCGTTTTAAGCAGCTCAAATCAGGTTCAAGTTTTAAGAATTAGTCTCCTAAGAGCGATCTTAGGCTAACTGGCGCCACGACGTGGCAAAGCCGAGTAACTACCACTTCTTACTGAAACTGCCAAGTGACAAATGGAGGACGGTTAAAGGGAAGAGCAAACAAAAGAGAGCAGTTGCCAGGCATAAAACCCATCAAGATTATTTCACCCAGAACAAATTCTTCATTTCCATTAGAGTCACCCAATTCTGCTCAGTGCCAGTGTAAGGGAGCTCAACAACCCCAAAAGGGAATGAATTACTGTGGCACCTCATCAATATCACCTATGCCTCATAACGTGTCCAGAATGCTTTACCAATATGACGGCACTGTTTCAGAGCTAGTGACAARAACAAAAAGCAACTAAATAGAAAACTGAAGAGAACATGCTAATCTGAAGTGATACAATAGCTATATTTTCATCTGACATTTCTTTGACTACTGATGTCATCAACTGATGACAGCACTTGGATCTTTCTGACCAACTAAAATCAACTTATTTTTATACTATCACCTCATGACTGTGTGTCAGGTTAATACAAACTCAACATAACACTGCAAATACTTCATCCCAGTTACCATGCTCTTCATCACTAAATGCCAGGTTGTCCTGGAGCCAGAGCACCAGAATTTCTTATCCAGGACTCTAAAGTCTTATTACTCACAAAATGGTGCATCCAATGTGTCATATCCTCTTTACACTCCTGGAGCGCATATCCTGTATTTTTGCCCAGATCTTCAGCATTCTTGATGAAAGGCAGAAATTTCRCTTATTGCCATGTTTCCCCACTTTCCCTCCTTTTCTGTCAAAAAAATCTAGATTCTCCAACTCATTGCTTTAATCACATCATACCACTACTGTCTTAACTGCTGCATATAACTACATATAACTATTTATCTGCATTTCTGAAGTTAATCCCAGTTATTTCACTTATCCCCATAGTTTCTCTATGTCACTAAGAGACTGACATTTTCACCCACTACTGTTTATCTCATCCATCGCAATTGCTTCTTTTTTTATGCTCCTCTAATCCTTTTTTACGTACACATATTAATATTAGATTGAAAGCTTCTTTAAGTGGGGGCCATTTTCTTGCTTCGTGTTACATGCAGAAGGGTCAAGAACATTGACCTTTATAGCAGTTGCACCAAAATATAAAACTAAGATGGTCAGTAATTTAATTAAAATGACTGGAAAAATGATTATGTTAACCAAGGATCTTGATATCATCCCTGAATGAACAGCTGATCACACAGTCAGGTTATATTAGCAGGAGTAGGAGAAACTGCATTGTTACTGTCTATACGTGCATCTGTTCACTGAACCTAGTCTCCAGAGCTTTCAATCTGACATCTTCCTTTAGAAAGTTTTACTTTAATAACAAAGCCAAGACACCTCTCTCCAAACTGACTGTATGTAAGTCTGAATAAGTGCTAAAAAAATAAAAACTAAGGTGAAAATTAGATTAACTGGGGCTAGTGCACCTAACACAGTGACATTTGCTGCAGCCAAATGGTCTTTTTTTAAGATATGAACAAAAGGCATTCTGCAAGCAGTGCAGATACTGACATTGATAAACAGCCTGTTTCACCATTCCGTTTGTTAACTGTTTTGTTCTCCTCCTGGACATTTATTATGGGTTTAAAAATAATAGTAATCCAGCCACGGGAATTTAAGATAATTCCAAATCAGCTATTATGTAGGGAATAAACCATTCTTTCTTTCTGGCTTTCAAGTATCTACCTTAACCAATTTGTCAGAAATGCAAATACATTCTGTAGTTACTGAGAAATGCAAAAAGAGTCCCTTTGTGTTGCAGAAGCTGCAACAATTTAAACATTTTAATGCCACAAATATGCCAACAGACAGAAGAGGCCTGTTCTATACTGCAATTAAAACGGCAAGCTACAACACCATCGTAGAGAGAACAAGGGGATACTTAATGCCAGAACAGATGTCTATGGAGTCACCTATTCCCTACCCAGGGAACTGAGCCTCTGGCACGCAGGAAGCGCATGTACAGCTAGGATAATCGCACAGCAGCTCTGCTCTCCTCCCCCCTCCTCCCTCCAAATCTCCCCCTTGAGACACGTACTAGCAAGTGAGCCACCGCACGGCCGCAGCCTCCGTGAGGGCTGGCGGGCCCGCAGGGGGTGCCAGGCCTGCCCGCACCTCGCCAAACAGCTGCCATCAGAGGGCACTCCCTGCTCAGCAGCTCCCAGCGCCAGCCCGGGGGCAGGAGCCCCGCCCGACAGCCGCCTCGCCTCGCCTCCCTCCCCCCCGCCCGCTCTCGCGGAGGCAGCCCCAGCCAAAACTGCGCACCGCCCGCCCGCCAGAGCGGGCTGCGCAGGGGCCCGGGGCGGGGGGACGGGGCCCCCAGGAGAGCGGAGAAGAAGCAGCAGCCCCGCGCAGGGGCCGCCCCCCTCCCGCGTCTCCCGGGGAGACCGCAGCCAGGCCGCCCCCGCGCTGCCGGGGAGGCCGCCCCCACCGCCGCCACCGTCTCCAAGGGCTACCGCCTCCCCCCAGGTCCCCCCCCGCAGCTCTTACCTTCCACGACGCCGCAGAGGAAGCGGCGGGAGCCCAGCGCGGTCTCCGTCTCTGTGTCGGTCTCCTCCCCCCCCGGGAGCGGCGGCGCGGCAGCGCCCGGCGGCTCTAAGGGGGCGCCGGGCACCCCGGCCGCGTTGGGGCTGCCCTGGGGCTCCTCCAGGGCCGCCTGCCCCTCCTTCTGCACCATCCTGCCGCCCGCCGCCAGGACCCCCACTCGCCGCGCCGGGCCGGGCCAAACCGAGCGCCCCTTCCCCCCGCCGCCCCTTTGTCTCCGCCGCTCCGGGCCGCCGCCGCCGCCGCCGCTTCCTGTTTACGGGGCCCTGCGCCTGCGCGGCGAACCGGCCCCAACCGGTCGGCACCGCTCCGCCCGCAGCCCGGGGACACGCAGAGGCACCGCGGCGGGGCCGAGCTGCCGCCGCTGCGCGGAAGGACGACGCGGGCCGCCGCGGCCTGGCGCCCGCGCTGCCGAGACCGCGCGGCTCGAGCGGGAACAACGGACTGAGGCGAGGGAGTTACCTCAGGCAACGGGCAGGCGGCGGAGGGGGGGGAGCCCGCCCGCGGCGCATGCGCGAAACGCGGAAGGGCGCCCACTGCGCGTGCTCGGAAGGCCCGCGGGGGGAGGGGCGAGGCCGCGGCGCCTCAGGGCGCCTGCGCGCAGTGCTAGGCCGTGCCCACTGCGCGTGCGTGAGAGGCCCCGGGGAAGGGGAGAGGCGGCAGTGCGGCAACACGCAGGTGCGGGGTGGGGGAGGGCGCATGCGCGGTTGGCTTTGTGTAGGGAAGCGGCGCTGAGGGGGGAGGGCGAAAGGGTGGGGAAACGAAGTGTTTACTTCAGCTCTGCGCATGCGCCTGGGGGGGGCGGCGGGGCGCCGAGGCCCCGGCCCGGCGGGCGCGCATGCGCGGCGGCGCCGCTGGCGGAGAGGCGCGGCGGCCTCCCCTGAGCCGTGACCCACTTTGCACAGCGCCGCCTGGGGCTCGCGCGCGGCCCCTCCCGCCCCCCAAGCTAAGCAGGGCCCGCCGGGGCTGCCGCGCGGATGGGGGACCGCGGCGCAGCAGGCCCGGAGGGGGGCTGCGGCAGGATGCGGTTTGGCGCTGCGGGCGGCGAGCTGGGGCCCTGTTGCTTGCAGGGCTGCAGTACGCGCTTCCTGGGGGGTGGCGGTGGCCTTGCTCCAGCTGCCGGTTGAGCTCCCCCGTGACAAGCTGCCCGCAGCTCCTTGCAAGTCTTTCGCGCTGCTTGACGGGGCAAACACGTGCTGCCCCATCTGGGGGTAGAGCAGGCCCGGCCGGCAGCTCCCAAAAGGGGTCCTGCTGCGGGGCRAGGTCACGCCACCTCCGGGACCCCCTTTCGCCAGGCAGGTAGCAGGACGAGCACGGGCCTGGGAGGCTTTGCAGCCAGCGGAGGCGGGCAGCGAAGCCCTGGTGCAGGAAGGGAGACAACTCTTCCAAGGTCAGGGAGGCGCCAGGAATATCCCTGGCTCCAGACCGACTGCGCTGTGTGGCAGACTGCTTTTGCGGCCAGGGAGTGGCAGGGAAGGGCACGTGTTTTAGCAGGAGAAGCAGCGCACACCTGAGAAGGGGACCTAGGGGAATGGGGGGCAGCACAGCATTTCAAAGGGATGAGGAATCGAGACAGCACAAGGATCTCAAATCCCAGCTTTCGCTTCCGTGCTGCCACAGGGAGAAATCTTCAGGGAGCTTCTGCAACTCTTCCCTGCGTGCGCCATGCCGACGTACCCACCATCTGCCGCGGCAGGTCCAAGACGCGTCCAGGGAGGTGCAGCTGGTGGCAGCCCTACGTGAACAGGGCTTGGTGTGTTCAGGGGAAGGGGACAGGCCAGCCATCGACGCTGTGCTCGGTCTCATAGTGCCCAGAAACACGTCCTCTCCCGTGCTAGCATGGTTGGGTCTGTTTGCCCTGTGATCCGGGGGGACCTCAGCTGTCCYCTCCACGTGCAGGTGGGAAGAGGAGGCAGAGCAGTCGCACTGCTGCCGGGCTGCCCGTCCCCTCCCTTCCCAAGCGGCTGTGGCTCCCTCCCAAAGCACGATGATAAAGCTGTCGGGTCCCTGCGCTGCGGTGTGGAGCCGGCGTCCAGCACCTTGGCCATTCAGATGTCCTCCCCCTCCGGCTGCTGCCTGAGCCGAGGTGCCGTCCTTGCTTGCCCCATCGCACTTGCACGCGGGCTCGACTGGAAACCTGAAAAGCAGAACAGAGCCCAGAGAAAGCCCTTTCAGCTGCTCCCTCCCTTTTAGCCAGGTCCGGTGGCCCCACTGAGCTCAGCAAATGCAGCTGGGGGGTTGAATATTGCACTCCCCCCCAACAGTGCAAGGAGGGGAGGGTGGGCTGAGACTGTGAAATACCTGTTGGGCAGCAGGCACTTTCACAGCGCGGCGTTTCCTTCGTTCCCGGAGGCAGCAGAGCAAGCACACGTCAGACAGTTAAGATAAAGGGAAGAACAGCCAGGAATAAATCATGCCGAGCCAGCCAGGCTTCCTTCTTTGTCAACGTGACGGGCTCTCAGGGAGGCAAGCAGGGTAGATGCCAGTAAATCTCTGGCCTCTCTCATCTGCTGTTCTCACGAGGAGCTACGGTGCGGAGGCAACGCTATCACAAGTTTTGCTGTCAAAACAAGGCGCTTTTTGAGGCTGGATGTTTGCAGACCTGGAAGGGGCTGCGAGGATGCTGAAGGACAGGCTGTGAAGCTGAGATCATCTCAGTAAATCAGAGAAGGGGCTTGAAATCAGACTGCTTCTCTCCAGGGACAAGCCAGGAGCTTATGCCGAGAGCCAGATGGGACCATGCGCAGCTGCAGAGAGGGGCCAGGGGCAACGGGTCTCAGACTGAGCGTGAGTCAGAGACCACAGGGCTGCGAAGAAGACATCCTGTGAGGCTGAAGAAGACATCCTGTGAGGCTGTGTAAACAGGAGCGTCAGCCCGAGGAGCAAATGAGGTAATCCTCCCACCCAGCCCAGCGCAGGGGAGGCCAACCAGTACTACCCAGCAAGACACTGGCGAGCGATGGGCAAAACTCTGCTGGAAGCCCCAGCCTCTGAGGAGGGACTGGAGAAGGCTGTGGACATCATGGCAGCCTAGTCACATTTTGACCCAGACTGAACAAAATGAATGAAAACTCCAGTTAACACCATGTCCTTGCTATCCAAATCCCATTCTCTCCTACCCACTTCACTCTCAGCTCTCCCCAAATCCTCCCTTGCATGTGATTTTACTGTCACCCTAAGTAGAACTAGCCAGATTGTATTAATATGCAATAAGGCTTTACTGAAGGGTTAGAGAGGAGAAAAACACAAAGAATTTAGGTGGAAAGCACACATACATTCTCATACTACCATACACAGACCTGCACAGTTGGCTGGTCATAGGTCAGAAGGGTCCTTGAAGCAGGTACTGCGCTCACAGCTTTGATGATCCTACAAGAATCAATTCCCCTGGTAGTGGGATCTCATCCTTTTATACAACATTTGTATTTCTAGGCAGTGTTCAGGCTTTAGACAGCATGATGCTGGAGCAAGTCACTGCCCCAGGCTGCATCAGCAGCCTTATCCTCTTGCTCAGCCCTTTTCTGGCTTTGTTACTACTTCTTTTTCTTTGAGAGCTAGGAAAAATTGCTTGAAGCAAAACAAGGCTGCACTTTTCTGCTGACCACTAACTGACCACTCATTCACATCCCTAAAGCCCCTGTTCTCAGCCTAGACCCATCTCTTTAAGGTCATTGCTGTTATCCCACCCTTAAATGCCATATCCTAACAACGGACACCTGGTCCCAAGCTCTGGTTCACACAGCAGCTTCTTATAACAAACTGGTAACAAAGCTGACAGCCCCCAGTCCTAGAGGGATGTGACCCAGCAGAGGGGCTGATCCAACCCTCCCTGCCCCAACTCCTGCCCCAGGGGGGGAGCTAAGCCAGTTATTTCTTGGCCCACCAGGGATCAGCAGCCCCCTGCCCCAGGGCTGCAGGCAATGATCCCTGCACATAACTATGTGGCCTGAGAAGGCCGGGGCAGCATTTGAAGGTCGAGCAAGCCCTACAGCATCCCTCTTTCCCCTTGCCATCCCAGTCCTTTTCCTGCCCCTTGCCCTGGGGAGAGGGACCCTGATGGGTGGCTTGTAGCATCCCTGTGCCACAAGAGGGCACGTCGAGCCTGCGGATGGTGTTTCCCAAAATAGCAGCCAGCCAAAMTGAACTAATACACAATAGGGTTTTACTGGGGGAAGGGGGATAGAGAGGGGAAACACACTCAGACGAGCTCATACAGTAACGCTGTGCATGGGCCTGGGCAATTGGCCAGTAGGTCGAAAGGGTCCTTGGAACAGAGCAGACTCACAGCTTTGACAATCCCACAATGTCCAGATCCCATCCTTTTATAGGATGTTTGGATCTCCAGGCAGCTCTTCACATTTGGCTTTCATTTCCTGGACTGCAGACTGCATGATGCTGGCAGGTGTCACTGTCCCAAGCCACAGCAGGTCCTTTAACCTGTTGTTCAGCTGTTTTCCCACTTAGCTGCTTATTTTTCCTCTT
Organism: Apteryx rowi; assembly: GCF_003343035.1. Taxonomy (NCBI): domain Eukaryota; kingdom Metazoa; phylum Chordata; class Aves; order Apterygiformes; family Apterygidae; genus Apteryx; species Apteryx rowi. The sequence continues at coordinate 7,753,292 of NW_020449418.1, forward strand.
TGGTTTGGTTTAAGCCATTTTCCCACAGCTCTTTGGGCTGTACTCTCCAAAGACCAGTAGCAGCCCATCAGTTTAGTACCCTGAAACACCTGTTCTCAGCCTAGACCCACCTCTTCAAGGCCTTAGCTGAACACTTGCTGTCTGCTCACCCTTAAATGCCACAGCCTAACACGGGGCACCTGGTCCAAGCCCCGGTTCTCACATCAGCTTCTCCTGACAACCCGATAACGAACCCGACAGCCCCCAATGCTGTGGGCAATGGCAATACTGCATTTACAGGGGCATCAGTGGCAAGGCCAGGCTCTTCGAGACCGCAGCCAGCCCAGCTTGCGCCCTGCAGCCTCCCAGAGCAYCCACGCATGGGGCTGCAGCACCCTACAAGCGCTCCCGGCTGCTGTTTCCCAACCCTTCACCRAGACCCTCAGTCCCTATTTCCCCTACCCCAACCGCCAGCTGACAGAGGCAGACACGACAGCGGTGTGCATAGCGATTGTGGTTAGATTTTATTGTCTTTGTTTTTGTTTTTTAACCCATATTATTGTTATAATACAAAATATACAGACTGGAGATGCCAAGCGGGTTGTGGGTCACCATGCCCTGGGKTGGGGTCACACGCCATGCGACCTGCAGCGTGAGGGAGGAGACGGCGTCCGCTCCGCGTGGCGGGGCGATGGTTGGTACCCCAGGGAGCCCGGGGAGGAGGGACGGGGGCGGATGGGCAGGGGGACGTGGGAGACGGAAGGGGTAAGGAGTGGGGCACCTGCACTCCCGCCGTCGGGAGGCTGCGGCTGGGAGCTCAGCCCCACGGCAAACCCAGGAACGGGCCTGTGAGATGGCCAACGTATTGAATGAACCTAAAAAAAAAAAAAAAAAGAGGAAAAAACCCATACCATGTCTGCAAGGGCTGGGCCAGGACCGGTCCCGCTGGGGGGCAGCCCCATAGCTTTGGCTCAGGGCCCCGTGGGGGGGTTTCTAGCGGCTCTGACACCAGGGGCTCAGCCTGGGTCTGGGGGCCTGGCCCGGCACGGACACTCCGGCCTTGCTCGCCCCTTCCCACTCGATCCGATGCTGGCGGGATCGCACGGAGGGGATGCCCACGCCGCCCCCCCGTGCCCAGGCAGGCGCTCACCCTGGGGGCCCGGCTGCAGCRGGAGAAGGGGCTGAGCCCGCGCCTCCCAAATGGCCCCCCTGCCCCACAGGGCACCGAGCGTTATCCCTGCCGGCACGGCTGCGGGAGCCCCAGCGGGCAGGGATCAGCCCAGGCATGGGCACRGGCACAGGCAGCAAAAAAACAGGCAGGCGAGATCTGCCCCAACACAACCCCCCGTGCTGCAGACGATGCCGGCAGCCTGGCCCAAGGACCAGGGTGACCACTGGAGCCCTGCACTCCTGCCTCCTCCGCTTGTCCCCATGCCCTGTCCTCAGGGAGGGGGGGGGAAGAGCATCTCAAGACTCAAACTGGGTCCCCAAGGTCCCCTGTGTGCCAGCACTCCCCCAAACGGGGGGGGGGCGGGGGCTGAGGTTGCAGCTCCCCTTCCCAGCCCGGCTCGGCATCCTCCGCTGCGGGGGGGACACCAGTGCCACAGGAAGGCACCTCAGGGTCTCCCTTCACCCTAAGCCAGGATGAGCCCCCTAGACCTACCGGGGCCCCCCGGGAGCGGGCTGCCCCCCACGGCTCGTGCAGCGATTAGCCCCGAGCGCCGGTGGGGCTGCTTTCTCCAGGCACAGCCCTTCTGCCCATGGGCCGGGCMAGGGGGCGGCCGGCGGCTCACGTCCCACGCGTCAGGGCACGGCTGGGGCAGGGGCGAAGCGGAGGCGCTGATGCCCCTTGCAAGACTCTCTACGGGGTCCTAGGCGGTGTCGCTGGAGGGTTTCGGCTGGGGCCCGTGCCGGGGCTCCCGGGGCTGGGGAGGGTCGCGGGGTGCGGGAGCCGTGGCTACGCGGGACGCTGTGCACGGGAGAAGCCTTCTCTACTGCAGCCCCAGGCTGCGGCTTCCCCTCCGGGGAGCGGGTGCGGGGAGGTCCGTCCGGGCCAAATGCTTGCCCTGTGCCAGTTGTGCCCATGCTCCGATGTCTGGGAGCGCCTGCTTGGGATCCCCCGCGGAAAGCAGAGCCGGCCCAGGGGGAAGGGAACATCCCGTCACCGACCGCGTCTCCGGGAACGGAGGCCCCTTCCCTTCGCGGTGTCTGTGCAGCCGGCGGCGGGGAGGCTCAAAGGAAAAGTCGAGAGAGAAGCAGGTTCTGGGCCCGGCGGCAGGAGAGCTCGGCTGCAGGCAGGTCCGGGAGCTAAATCACGTTGTCGAAGAGCTGCATGGACCGCATGATGTTCTCGTCCTGCAGGGAGGAGGTGGGAGGCGGCGGGGCTGGACACGGAGCTGCTGTCTCAGCGGTTGCCCCCAAATCTGGTTGCACCCCATTGCTCTGCTCTAGCAGCCCCAACCCACAGACCGGGACGGGTCCCCCAGAGGACAGGAGCCCTGGGGGTTACAGGCAGCTTTCAAGCCCCAGCAGGATGCACGGCCCTCCTCATCCACACAGGGATGGTGTCCCAGCCCCAGAGCAGAGCTGGTGGTGGCTTTACCTTCTGGCAGGACTCCAGGAACTCCTCGATTGTCACCACCCCGTCTTTGTTTCGGTCCATTTTCTGCAGATAAACACAGCACGGAGGAAATGGCAGGGACGGCCCCGGCTCCGCTCTCTGCTCCCAGGGAGAGCCAAGCACCCTGCTCCGCAGGTCCTGCGGAGGGTTGGACCCCGTGCATCCCTGCCTGCGGCCGTCCCACACACCCGACCCACACACCCTGCCCTTCAGGGGCAGGACAGGCTTTTCTCTCCCTAGCTCCAGTGCAGCCCTGTAGAGCTGGATTGCAGGGGAAGCAGAGCTCCCTCTACCCCAAATACCCAGTGGGGGCTATTCCAGGGTTCAACCCCCCCAGACACAAGTGAGCTGCTGGCTGTGTGCCCTGCTTCATCCCCAGCATGGGGTGTTTTCTCCTGCTCCCTGCCAGGTTTTGGGCACAGGCTGGCTCCAAGCCAGAGCCTGCTCTTCCCCAGGGCGTGCTCATCGCAGCTCACCTGGAAGAAGTTCTCCACGTGCTCCCGGGGCGCTTCCTCCCGCATGGCCGGGTAGGTGTATTTGCCCATCATGTCATAGATGGACTTCATGATGTCCAGCATTTCCTGAAGGGAAGGGGAGCAGAGCTGCAGTGTCAACCTGGGGTTTTGACCCTGCTTGGTCCCCAACCTGCGCCACTTCTGTGATGCCCCCAAAGGACCTGTGGGGTGCTCGCATGTGTTCCTGACACCTCTGCGTATGGTGCAGGTTCGTGTGTGTGTGTCCACGTGCATGGTGGAGCCACAAAGCAGCACGTCCCCTCACCCACCCTCCCACCTGCTCAGTCCACCCTCTGCCCCAGAGACACCTCCAAACGCCAGTGCTGGGGGGCCAGGAAGGCTGATCCCATACGTGGACCAGTTTGTAAAGCTGAGCTAAGTAAATATTGATTTCCCCCTCTCCTACAGGGCTCAGCCAAAGCCCCTGGGTCCTGCCCTCATCCCTGCAGGCTTGCACTGGCCCCAGGGGTCCAGCGTGGCCCCCAGTCCCACCTCTTTGGTGATGCAGCCGTCTTTGTTCAGGTCGTACAAATTGAAGGCCCAGTTCAGGCGGTCGTCAATGGTGCCCCGCAGGATGATGGACAGCCCAGACACGAAGTCCTGCAAGTATGGGGAAGGTGGACAGACGGGAGCTACAGCCACAAAGGGCTTTGCAGCCACGGAGGGCACAGCCCTGCTTGTCTCCAGAGGGCAAATTCATCCCCAGAGCGGATGTGCCCTGTGGCTGGGTCTGGGCTGACGTGGGAAATGTTCAGCGTCAAAAAGAGGCTGGTGGCAACTGACTGCTTGCTGGCATGTCCCACACGGATCACTTGGGTCGCAGCACCCAAGACACATGCCAGGGCTTTCCACCCAGCCAAGACTTGCCCAAGACCCAGCCACAGCTCTGGCTGTCCGTTGGATACCTACAAAACACTTGCTAGTCTCTTTTCCCCCAACCAGAAGCAACAGAAATATTCTTTTTATTGTCTGTTTTTCATTGCAGGAGGAAGCAGAGATCCCCCAGACCTCCTGATCCTGGGAGCTGGGGCTTCAAGAAATTCCTCCTGCAACTGTGAAGCTCCCCATCAGTCTGCACCCATCAGCAACATCTCTTTCACTTGCATCCTGGCTCGTGGTACCCAAACGGACATGCCCTCCCTCCCCCACCACCATCCCCCTCCGTGGCTCACCTCAAAGCTGACGGAGCCATCGCGGTCAGTGTCGAAGGCGTTGAAGAGGAAGGTGGCGTACGTGCTGGAGTCTGGGGAGGGGCAGACAGTGGTGGGGCAGCGCTCAGAGACCCACAACCCTGCCAAAGCCACCCATGCGAGTGCTTCAGGACAGGGAAGGGCACAGGGATGGGGAGCAGCACTCACCTCCCTGCGGGAAGAACTGTGAGTAGATCTGCTTGAAGTTTTCTTCGTTAACGATGCCGCTCGGGCACTCCTGCCAGGACAAGTAGCAGTGTCACCCCGTGTGCGTGGGCATGCCGTGGAGGGGGGCTGAGCACACCCCCAGAGCCAGGCTCACCCAGGGCTCCCGTCCCCTAAAGCCTTGCAGATCTCCTTGCATCCCTGCCCCAGTTCCTCCCCAAGCCCTCTGCTGCCTGGCAGATGTGGCCGATGAGGCTGGTTGAAATGTGCTCCTTATTTTGTGGGTTGGCAGCAGCACCCCTTGCCGGAGGGTCTGTCCGGACACTATGGAGGGATTCCCGTGCTTGCACAGCAGACAGCTCTCTGCACCCAGGGAGAGGGCTCTGCACCCCAGGCATCCAGGGTGGCCCCTRCCAGTGCAATGAACCCTCAGACAGACCTCAGACCTCCCGCAGAGCCAGAAGCTCACACACGGATCCGCTGCCTTTGGAGCTGGGCTCTCTCCAGCCTGTRTCACCCACACAAGGATTAATCTGATAATTTGGTGCTGAAGCCCCTAGAGCCCCTGAAAGGTTCAGTCCCCTGTATCTTGCTGGAAAAAAGCCAAGGCAGGGTTAAGGGTGGCTGCTAGCTTAGAGCTCCTAAGACTTGACGTTTCTTTCATCCCCAGGGTCCTGAAGCCTTTTGCAAACCCTGGGCATCACCAGGTGCAAAGCACCCTCTCTGAGGGGCACTGGAGCGGGGGACTAGCAAAGCTGGTCCAGGATTACTCACGTTCTTGAAGCCTCGGTACAGGACCTGCAGCTCTTTGCGGGTGAACTTGGTCTGCTCCTGGAGCTGCTCCAGCCCCTCGGGGCGGTGGCAGACGGTAGAGAGCTCAAATTCATCTTCAACGCTGTCTGCAAGAAACCGAGGGAAGAAAGGGCAGCTGAGGCCAGCACCATCCTGCCCTGCCCTGCCGCTCACCCCTGTGCTGGGGGGGCAGGAGAGGCCTTTTGCACAACGCCCCCAGTCCCCTCACCCCTGCCCCAGCGTGACGCGTGTTTGGGGTGTCCTGCCCGGCCGGAGTTGGGTGCGCACCAGGACGCTCGGAGGCACCGTGGGCACAGGCAGCGGCTGACATCGGGCGACAGCCTCCCACAGCCTACGCTCGCTGCAGCCGGTGCCCCGGAGCCATGACCGGGGGTGCCCTTCCCACCCCCCAGAACGGCTGTGGGGCCCCCATGCCGCTCGGCACAGATAGCGCCCCACATCGCTTGGGCCCCCAGCTGCAGGGGGGCTCAGGCCCGGACCCCTCCATACTCACCTCTTCCCCCCGGGGGGGGGGGGACCAGCTCACACGGGGGGCTCGGGCTCATGGAGGAGCCAAGAGCTTGCGGGCAGGCGGGGGCTCTGTGCAGCTCTGCGCTCGCTCCCTGCTCAGCCCCTTCCCTCCCACTCACACCTCCATCTCCAGACCAAGGCTGAGCTTCGAGCAAACCCCGCTCCGGCCCCTAAACCGGCGCCAGGAGGGTCCTGCAGCGTAGCCCAGAGCCAGCTCCACTCCAGAGTGGGGCTAGCCGCCGCCGGCAGCTCCTCAKCCCGCAGGAGCCCCTCCAGCGAGCTGGAAACAGCCTGGGAGCGGGCAAGGATGAAGGTGGGTGCAAAGCCCATCGGATCGGACCCCTCCGGGACAGGACTGATCCTGACACCCCCAGCTCCGGGGSGGGGGGGGGGGGGCGGCAGAGCCGTCCCCTTCCCGCAGGCAGGGCCACGGCAGAGGGCAGCCAGCAGCACCGCTGGGGACACACGCACACAAAGGCAAGAAGAAGCACTTGCTTTCGCTGAGCGAGGGGATGGATTTGGGCCGGCAGCAGGGCAGCAGTTTGAGGAATCGCTGCTTCAGCGCTTTTTTAGTTTGGCCCGGCGGGTTGCCTGGAAGAAAGAAGGAGTCACCAAGCAGAAGAAGAGTTAACAGCGCAGCGGCCCCCGGGCCCAGCCGGCAGCAGGGGCGAGCAGGGCCGGAGGCAGCACATGCAGCGGGGGACAGAGCAGGAAGGCAAAGCCCAGTCCGGGGTCTGCTTGGCCTTTCTGCTTCRTCCCAGGACAAACCCGGCACTGGTGTTTCCCTCCTCGGGAAGCCCCCAAAGCCCCAAAGGAAGGTGATGACAAAGGGGTGGACCCAGGTCCTCYGTGCACCTCGTCGGAGCATGCCGGGGTGCACCGGAGACACCCCGCAGCCCAGGGAAATGGCAGGACTGGACTCTGCCCAGTAGCCCCAAGGCCAGATGCCTGCTCCTTAGGGAGGCTCCTCTCCGCACAGGGCTCTGCAAGGAGGCAGGGCTGGGGCAGGATGGAGCCCAAGACGAGACATGTTGAGAAACAGCTTGCATCTGAGCCAGGCGTCTGGACCCCCCAGTCAGGACTGGAGGACCCCGTGGCTTGGCGCCRGGTTTGATCCTGCTGGCACGCGACGGCTGCACGCGAACCATGCGCCGAACCCAGCCATGCACCCCAGGCTGCGACATGCACCCCCGTCCCAGCGTGGCAGTGGGATCGAAGCCCAGGGCCCTGGTTTGAGACAGCCAGAAGGGGATGGGGTGCAGGGCTTCAGCTTTGGCCAGGCTATGGGGCAGGGTTGAGGGGCTTGCCACGTCAGCCTGCCCCAGGAGCATCCCTTCCGAGTGGCTCCTGTGTGGGCAGCAGGTCCCCTTGCTGCCCAGACCCCCTGCTGCCCCTCTGTCCCCAATCCCGACCCTGTGACTTTGCTCAGACCCATCTCTTACCAGCTGGTGCTGCCCCATGGCCGCAGACCCACTCCCTCCCTTYGCGCAGGGCCCCGCAGACTGCCTCAAGCCAGCAATCTCGGCACAGGACTAACACCACAGGCAGGGAGGGGAGGAAGGGGACGGGATGAAGGCCGTGCTGGGCTCCAGCCCCCAAAGGGATGCAGACAGCTGTGTGGGGCACCGATGGGACGAAAGGTGCAAAGTCCCTTTGGCACCACATTTGCTCTAAGGGCCCTGGACATCTGTGAGCGGCCTGCCCCAAGGCCACGACGCCTGCCCGTCCTGGACCCCATTTTTGGGGTTGTTTCTCTATGGGGCTAGCAGGAGATGGGACTTCTCCACCAGCTTTCTCAGCCCTGTGGGCCGAGCTGTGCCCCAGCTGCTGGGGAAATGGTGCTGTGCAGGATCCAACTCCAGCACCAGAGGGAATGTCGGTCTGCATCCAGCAGCCGCCAGCCCTGGCCAGAGGGGCCAGTGCCCGGGTGCCCCTGGGCAGGACCACAGGCCCTTCACGCTCACATCGCAGCAGCCGGCTGGTGCTGGGGCAGCCAGCCCAGTCACCCTTGGCAGATGGAGAACAGCTCCAAGAGGTCGTGGTCCACCCCAGCATCATGCAAAGCTACTCAGAGAGGGAAAACTCATCCCCAGGGAAGTGGCATCCACAGCAGGGATGCCGCAAATGCTAGAGATGCACAAATGCACACCCTGGCATCTGTGATGGGGCAACACAGGCAGGGGTGAAGACCAGGATCTTGGCACTAACAGGACAGCATGACGTGGCCCCATCCGCTCTGGGGTTTGTGGACATGGGAGGAAAGGGGCTTTCATTTACTAGAAGGGGGCATCTCAGTTGTGCATAAAATATGATTTTTATCCCAGCTACTTTTCTGGGGCTTTAGTTTGCAGAGGGAAAGGGAAATTGCACCTTTCAACTTTCCAGGGATGTCCTGGGCCCAGGTCTCCTCCCAGCAGAGCAGAGCTGTGGGAATAGACTTCAGAGGTAGGAGCGGTCCTCTAGCCCAGCAGGAAAAGACAGGACAGGCAGAGCAACACTCAACGCAAGTGTGATGAACCAAGGGAGAGAGCAGGGTGGGAGGGAAACCACACAGTGAGAGAGATGCAACAGAGAGTAAACYGTGGTTGGACTCACAGGGGCAGCAGGTATAGGCACGTGCAGTAGGTCAGGTCGGGTGCAAGTTACACTTTAGTTTGTTATAGAGAAGGAAAAAGAAAAAAAAAATGAAGAACATGGGCGTTTTCTTAAGGAGGAAACCAAAGGGGACCCAATTCCAGGGGACCCAGGGAGGGAGCAAGTTCAGCACATGCAGCTTAACAACAGGAGAGGGGGTGACCAGGGCTGGGGTTTTGCTGTCCTGGCTTTGGTGCGCCCGTCTCCAAGGGAGGGCTCTGCTGGGGAGGACACGCTGTCCCCTTTCCGTCCCCAGCACCCARACCACGAGCAAGTCTCCAGGGCCCAGATGGGCTCCGCCTCGCTGGGAAACACGGCTTTGCCCAAACACGGGGAGCATCGCCTGGACACCATSTGCCCTGCTGGGGCTCACGGGACGTCTGCAGCACGAGAAGGGCCCCCAGTTCCTGCCACTAMCAGCCCCCGGCAGAAACAGCTCCTTTTCTAAATGTCACTTTGCCCTCCACCCGCCCACAAAAGCTATCAAGTTGCTGGCACAAAACAAGCAAACAGAAAGCGCTGACAGTGTTTTATCTGCTGCAGGAGGTCTGCCAGGTTAAGTGGCTTGTCGCTTCCCATGCATCACTCCACAGCYCAGTGACTTCAGACACACACACGCACAAACCAAGCCTCCACCCTTGGGCGACACCGAAAGAAAACGGGATCTCCCACTCCTGCCTCCACACGCTGTTGAAATGAATCCATGCAGTCGCTAGCACTGGCTCTGCAAAGGGACCCRGGGCTYGGTAAAGGGACCCACAGCATCCCGCAGGTGCACCCCAGGTGATCCCCACCRGGGCAGCCGTAGCCACTCCGTATTCAGCCACCAGCGGTTGATGCATCCTCAGCGGCTGGATCCAGCCAGCGCTGCGATGCTGCGGCGGGGAGTTACATGCTGCGGGGCTGACTGCCCCTTCAAATGCCAGGGCGGGGGGACCTGAGCCTAGCACCAGGGTCGCATGGGCAGCCCAGGACCCCCCTCCCGCAGCAGGGAGGCTCTGCGGTCTCCCCAGAGAGAGAGCAGGAYCCGGGGTCAGCCCCAGTCCCAGCCCTGTCCCTGCCCTCCCAGCAGGGCCACGCTCGTCGGGGCTCTCCCCAGCGGCACGGTCTGCAGAGCCGCCGGGAAGCAGAAAGCCCAACGTGGAGACAGCAGCTCACCGGCCGCAGCGACAAACCCGCCCCATTCCACAACACCCTCCTGCTGGAAAAGGCTCCACCACAGCCACCCACCAGGCAGTGCCAAATCTCCCCCCTTTGCTCCCAGTAACTCATCATTGCCATGATGGGTGGGAGACGTGCAGATGAGTGGCTTTAAGTCCCCTGAACGTGGGCCCGGCAGCGTCTCATCCCGCCTGCTCTTTTTGCCGGGCTGGTGTCTCTGGGTGGGCTGCTTTCCCTGGAGCTGACACGGGAGCGAAGGGCAGACACCGCCTGTCTGACAAGACGGAGCCCAAACCCATCTCTGCCCTGCAGCAAGCAGCGCCAGGGCAGGGGAAGGTGCTGGACCCCAGCCCTGACGATTGGCAAGCCCTGCTGCAGCCCACAGCAGCGAGACCCCCAGTTTCCTGCAGCTCCCAGAGCCCGTGTTTGACCCCATGGGGCAACACCAGGTGGGTCTGGATTGGGGGAGCTGGGCAGGAGAAGCTGGTACCCGTGGGATGATCTGCCTGCAGCCCGCTCTGCTCCCCCGCTGCAGCACCCAGCCCCGCCACCTCCTGCTCCGGGTCGGACGGGGCTCAGCGGGACCCACAGCACTCCTGGGTCTGCTCTGAAGACAAGTGGGAGGAGGGACAGCGAGGTCCCCCAGCCACCGCGGGGGTGTCAGGATGGGTCCTGCCAGCTGCAGCTCTGCAAACGACCCTCATCAGTCAGCGTGTCAGAGCAGCGAGTAACCGGGGCCAGGGTGCCTGCAGCGGCCACCGGGGCCAGGAGGCAGCAGACGGTCGTTCATCAGCGGAMTGAAATCGGAGCTGGCATCTCCCAGGGTGGGGGACAGAGTCCCTGWCCCGGGGAGACGCAGCCTTGGCCTGGGGCATCCAGAGCACAGCAGGGCTGACAGAGCACAGCGTAACGAGGGCTGGGAGCAGCCACGTGAGACCTGCGGTTCACGGGACAGCAGAGACCCAGGGACTCGGGGCTGGGCTGCCCCACACTGCCCCAGCCTGGTACCTGCCCTTATCCTCCAGAGCCCCAGCAGGTCCCTACGGGGGGTTTTCCATCCCAACGCTATCTGCTTTCCTCCCCATAACCTTCCCCAGCTCTGCTCAGTGCTATGTGGGGGGGAAAAACGGATCAGAGGCCCCCAGCTGCTCCTTCCGGCCAGCCCACAGGCAGGGCAGAGGATGGGACCCTCTCCACAAGCCCAAGCACCCCTCCCACCCCAACAGCAGCGTGTGGTGGCACTGGCCCTGGGGCCGAGCCGTGCGCCCAGACCCTCAAGCTCTTCACTCGGTGTCCCCGGGACACTGCTCCCACCCCGCTGCTGGCCAGCCCAGGGACGAGCCCTGCCCCAAACAGCCCTCCTGCAATGCCACCCTCAAGCCCCCCAGCTTGCATGTAGCCACAGCACCGCACGAGGTGGTGGGCACAGCCCCCAGCTCTGCCCTGGCCACCAGGGTCTCTCGCTGTGCCACCGCGGGACCTCTCTGCYGCAGAGGTTGCAACTCTTTGCACGCACAACCCTCCTCCTGCCACAGCCGCTGTGCACGACGGGCGCAGCAAGAAAGCAGCTGCCCAGCCCAGCCAGCCRCAGGATGGGATCCCAAGGGCAGTCCTGCCTTGCCTGGCCCACCTCTGTCCCACGCAGCCCTCCCAGGACAAGGGCAATGCTCTGACACCCGGGCGCCCACCCTGCGAGCTGGAAGAGCAGGTTAAAACAGAAACGCCTCCTGGCCACGGAAACGCAGCCCTATTTGCGGGGGTTTGGGGGCACAGCCACCGTCAACAGCACAGCTTCCTGGGGCTTAAAACGAAGGCAGAAACCGCACTCAYGCCAAGGTGCACCCGGCACCCTGGCCGGGCAGTGCACACGCATGTGGCACCCACTGGCTCTGCAGTGGGACACGCAGGTCACGGCCACGTGCAAGCTCTGCGGCTCTGCTTCCGGGCACTGCCTGGAGGGCAGGGCGGCAGGCAGGCACGGCCAGCCAGGGCTGGGGGCTCCCTGCAGCCTGCCCGACGCCTGTCCCGCAGGCGGCAGAGCGGAGACCCTAGCCTGGGGGTGGCAGTCACTGGAAGGTCTCTTCGAGCCTGTTCTCTATGCATCTCTCATCAAGAGCCGCTTTTGATCCGACCACCCTGTGCTCCTGTTCCAGAGGCAGGCGTTTTGGGGAAAATGAGAGACGCTTCCCTGCCACCCTCCCAGCGGCACTGGCAGGGGATGCTGCAGCCAAGCCAGCCGAGGGGACGTTGGCTCCCTCCCTGCCTGTCCTAGCACAACCAGGGCAGCAGATGCTGCCCCAGGGCTGCACCATGGTGCCCCCAGGTGCCTGTGCACTGGGGATCACAACCCCACGGAGGCCCCGCCAGGGGCACTTCTGTTTCCACATGTGCCCAGACCAGGGTCTAACCCTGCCCCTGACAGGAGGAAGGTGAAGGAGACACCGTTCAGACTTCACAGCACCCTCCAGACTGCCGCACCGCTTAGCCCAGCACAAGCCATGCTGGAGAGCCCCTGATCATTTCCAAACCAGCCTTCCCCCAAACTTGGATTTGACTCGGAGGTTTTGTCCTGGCCCTTCTCGCCTTGCAGAGACCCAGAGCACCATGGCAATCCCTGGGCCAGGACCCCTAGGAGCAAGCCCCATGCCCAGCCCCGTGTTAGCCAGCTACGACAGAGCAGAGCTGCAAGGAGGGCTGTCCCACAGGCTCATTTACTCTCTGGGAGATTCAATGCTTTATTTCTAGCCTGCAATTTTCCCACCTCCTCGTGGAGGAGCGACCTCCCTGCCCCTGCACTGGCTGGCTCAGAGCCTGTCTCCAGGGCAGGCTGCAGCAGAGYGTGGCCATCGGCTCCCTTTCCAGCCACATCCCCTTGCTCCCCGCTCTGGGCACGCCAGCAATGGAGACAGAGCCAGGCCAGAGGGAATTGGGAGGGAAGTGGTGTGAAAAGTGATTAACACGAGGCCGGAGGCAGAAGAGATTCAACAAGCTAATTACGTCTGGCTGGGCTGAGCGGGACGTGACACCAAGCTGTGGCAGAGCCAGCGGGGTGCACACCGCGGCACTGCAGTCCTCGGGGACGCAGGGCAGGTCCGTGCTGGGGAGAGCCACCCTGGCCTGGCCCCGGCCCGTGRCAGGCTGCAGGGAAGGGGCTGGGGACCACCACGCCGGGGCCAAGTGCCCTTCCCTCCCAGCTTTGTCTTGTCCTTTTAAATAGACGGCTTTCCTGGACTGGATTTCTGCGCTCCAAGAACTACCCGACCCGCAGCCAGCTTGCATTGACCTCTCCGGTCTGTCAAACCTGCCAGGATTGATGTCCTGACCCCTGGCACCGTGCCCCAAAGAGCCAGTCCTTCCCGCAGCCAAGACGCCGCGCTGCTGCCAAAGGCGTTCCTTGAAAGCAGGAGGAAACCAGGGCTTGGCTCGGGGCTTTGCTCTCGCCGGCACAGCGGGGATGCTTGAGGCCTTGCAGGTCTCCTCCGCAAACGCCGCGCTGCCGGGCGCACAGGCCCTCGGACCTCCGCTTAGTCCCCTGGTCTCAGCAGCGGGAGCCTCGCGCCGAGCCGGGACGCGGCCGCGCTGCATCCCTCCCGCTCAGCATCCTCCGGGGTGGCACCCAGGCCAGCCGCTGCTTCCTCCCGCTTCTCCCCCAGGACCCCGCGCGCCCCCAGACTCCGGAAGGGTTTGGCAGCCTCCCCAGCCCTGCTTGCCCCTCTGCCTCCAAACCCCCAGCGCCCTGGGGAAGGCAGGGGCCAGAGCACCCCACGTCGGGGCGATCCAGGATGACCCCCCTCGCCCACACGCCACGGACGGGCCCAGTCGGGGCAGCGGGAGCCCTGCCAGCCCTGGGCAGGCACTAATTATCCTGTCGATTACAATCTGCAGCTTCATCTAATATTCATCTGAGGCTCGGCTACGCAGGCGGCTCTCCCAGCCTTTTATCTCCTTCTAGCTGCCGGCCCACCCCTCCTCCCGGCCGGGACCAATTGCTCCTCGCTGAATTATTGATACTGCGCTTCAGGAGCCAAAATCGATAGCGTTTTTCTTCGCCTCCCCCCTCCCGAGCGCTTGGCCAAAGCGGGATCTCGGCACAGAGGGTGGGAGTGGGCAGCACGCGAGCCCCTCGCCAGCGAGGCAGCTCACGGGTGGCTCCGCCAGGGAAAATTAGGGGCTGGGGACAGGCACGGGTGAGGCTGGCAACACAGGGCAGAGGTGGGGTGACACCGGCCGGTCAGTGATTAACCAGCTGCTAAACGACACTGGCTCGGCATTGCTCGCCTGGGCCTCCTGGAGTACAAYACACCCGTGGGAGATGGAGCCAGCCGCCTCCACCGCCGGCGCGGGCTGCTGCCAGGGGCAGGCTCTGAACATGCCACTGGGGCTGTGACTTGAGGGGGGACAGTGCCAAGGGGAAATAGGGTGCAGACAAGCCAGGTCTCCTGCCCAAGCCCTTGCACAGAGCAGGGCCAGCTCCACATTGGGGGCCAGGTTGCTCACAGCCTCATCTAGCTGCTCTGGAGCCCTCCAAGGCTGGAGATCCCCCACCTCCTCCCGCTCCCTCAGGGTGGCAGGTGGAGGTCTCCTTGCAAGACGCTCCCCTAGACCGGTAGCATTTCACAGGTCTCCTCTCTCCTCTGGAGAAGCTCCTTCCCCAGCCTGCCACCATGGTGGCACCACTCCTCCCAGCACAGACTGTCCCTGGGCAAATACTAGCACCTCCTGGGCAGAGACACAGCCATGCACAGGGGAGCCGCGGGGACAGCGTAGAGAGGGCAGGACATTCTTGCCTGCTTTAAGGGTCATGCCCACCACACATCTCGCAGCGCACCCAACATATCCAGAAGGGCCAGACACTGACCCTGCCAGGGACCTCTTCAGAGGGCAGCAGATGGATGGCAGCAGAGCCGTGGCACTGTACAGCCTGCCCCAAACACCAGAAACCCATAAGCATGTGGGACAAAGCCGGAGGGTGGCAGGGGGACCACCGGGGTCATGCAAGAGCAGCAGCAAGTGCCACAACCTTGCAAGTCCCTGCAACAAGCAGAGCATCTGGCAGCTGCCTCCAAGCTGAGGCACGGCAGCAGGTGAAAGAGGAGATGGGAACAGGGCAAAGAGGAGCTCGCAGGATCCAGCCTGGAGGCAGAGCTGAGMGGGGAAGGATGCGGCCAGGGAACATGCCCCGATCACCACGGAAGGCACGACGCCTCCACGGGGACCAGGCGCAGCGGTGCCGCGGGGGGCTGGGCCGGCCCCCCGGGCAGGGGAAGCGCAGCAGGCGGTATCGATGGCTCCGGAGCAGATGGCAGGGCCCCACATCCATTAGCAGCCCCGAGCCATTAGTATACGGTTTCAGGCTCTTTGCAGTCCCCAGGCTGCCACCACGGGCCCAGGCACGGCTGACAAATAACGCCAGGGCAGGAGCGAGCCGTGCGGGGGACAGGAACGGCCACTCGCTCTTTCCCCCCAGAGACCCGTCTGACTCCAGCTAGCGGCGCCGGCCGCAGCGCCGCGGGCTCAGCCGCATCCCCAAGGAAGGGCTCCCTGCTCACTCTCCGGCTGGGCCTCGCACCGCACGGACACCGCTCCTGGGAGAGCAAAGTCTCCTGCCTGCCACCTCCTGCCTTCCCACGCCGGCCAGGACCCACACAGCCACCGGCAGCAACCCGTCCCCTTCCTAACAGAGGGTCGCTCACCTGCCAAAAGGTGCAGCACTCGAGGTGAGATGCCCAGTGTTCAACTCAGCACCAGAAGGCACAATCCTGCCCTGAACTTCTGCCTCAAACCTGCCTTCATCTCAGCTTTCGGCTCCCAAATGTGTTTCCTTCTCCTACACGCACCTGTTTGGTGATGGGAGCAATTGGTGCCAAAGTGGGGACACCTGGGTCCCATTGCTGTCTCTGCAGCGGGGCAAACCTCTCCGTGCCCGTCCCCGTGTGCCCCGGCCAGCAAGGGCCGAGGGAAGCGCGGCTCCCGAACGCGGGGCTGCGGGCGGAGGGGGAGAGGGCAGGCTGCGCTGGGGCCCCGCACCCGCCGGGGGAAGGGGCTCTGCACCCTCCTCGGCCGGCGCCCCGGAGCGCGGTCGCTGCCGGGGGCCGGGGCGGGGGGCAGCCTGCCTGCCCCTCTCCGCCGCGGCTCGGAGCCGGCGCGCCGCAGAGCCGCCGCAATCAATGCCGCCGGCTTTGGGAGCAAGCTTCGGGCGAGAGCACGGGGGCGGGAGGCAGCGGAAACCTGCGTTCGCCTCGGCCCCCGGCCGGTGCAGGAGCCAAGCGTCGCAGCGCCGGGCCGGGGCACCCCAGGCACCCTGGGCCCAGCTGCGGCGCCTGCCTCCCGGTGCCCACCCCGACGCTGCGCCAGGCTGTCTGCCCCGCTGCCCCGCTCCTGCTCCTGCTCCGGCACTGCCCTGGGCCAGCCCCTGCCCACCCCTCGGCTTGCACCCGSCTGCCGGGGCTGCAGGGCACCCGCCGGAGGCAGCTTGGGGTGCAAAGCTCTTGTGCACAACGACACGACCGCGGAGTCTGGGGGCACCTTGCTCTGCACCCCCCTCCCCCAGCACCCGTCACACACACCACGCTCAACAGCTTCCAGCAGCCCCCCCCCAGCTCTGCGCCTCGCCAGGGCCCCGTCCCCTGCCCTGTCCCCAGCCACCAGCACCCCGCAGGTCCTGTCCCCTGCGCGGAGCAGGCAGGACGCACCGCTGCCGCCCCCTCCCTGCGCTGGCACCTCCGCACTCACCCCTACGCGCCGCAGACAGATGCTGTGTCCCAGGACTCTCCCAACACCCCCTCGGATGCGGCACCCTGAAGAGCGTCCTTTGGGGCACTTCCAGGGTGCCCAGCCTGGCCATCCCACGGGGATGGGGCCRAAGGCCACCTGATGGTGTCCCCGGGGGGAGCCGGCACCCCCCGCGCCTGTTACCTTCTAAGGACACGGGCTCGAAGAGGCCAAACTGCTCCAGCACCTTGACGAAGAGGACCAAGACCACCAGCACCGCAATCATTTCAAGGCCTTCCAGGTTCATGGTGGGGGTGTCTCATGGCCTCGCACCTCCTGGCCCCCTCCCCACCGCCTGCAAGCCGTCCTGGAGCCCCGTCACCCCAACGCCGTGGCCGTTGGAGCACACATCCCCAGGGAGCCCCGCTGGTGTCCCCCAGGGGGGATCGGCTGTCACCCCTCTACTTGGCTGCAGGCTGGCGCGCGAGCAAGGGGTCAGCGCGGGGCTGTCACAGGCGACTCGTGGGGCCGCCAGCCGAGAGCCCAGCCAGAGCGGGGCCGTGCATGCGAGCTGGAGCAGAGCGAGGCCGAGCGGAGGGAGGCGTGGGGGGCGGCGGGGACGGGGTGGGGGGAAGGAGCCATGCCCTCCCATTCCAATGACACCACCTCCATCGATTTGCTTAATGCAGTTGCTAAGGAAACGGGCCACAGATATTAAAAGGCACTCGGTTCCCGGGGGGGGACAGGACGCCAGGCACTGGCTAAACATCCCAGATGGGGATGACTCAGACTCATCCTCTGTGCCCCACACGCTCGCCTGCCCCACGGGGACCCAGTCAGGCCCAGGTGCCTATAACCCTCTCCTTAGGGGGGTCTGGGGCAACAGGTCTAGCCCAGCCCCAGGAGCTGCCCCCATTTCCCGGCAGGGCGGACGAGGCAGGCGGAAAGGCCCGGCCACCTCGCTGGGAGAGCCAAGAGGACCCGGGGAACAGGGCTGGGCCAGGGATGCACGTGGGGCCACCCTGCTCAGGAGCGTCCCCGAGGGATGTGGCATCTTTGGACAGCGCGGCCCAGATGGGAAGCRACTTTGTGACCGGGCTCCTCGTCCCCAGCAGGCACCTGGGCCACGAAGGACCAGCCGCGGTGCCCAGCTGAGCCACTTCAGGAGGAGACGTGGCGCCAGGGTGGGGACACCCATCCCACCTGCCTGCAGAAACACGGGCAGACGCGCCCCGGACCCAGGAGCTCTCGTCCATCAGCGGCGCGGGGCCGAGACGCAGCCCGGTCCGCAGGCAGCGCGGCAACAGGCAGGAGAGGACGGAGAGCAGGGGCTGCCCCCGGGCCGTAGCCGGCCGGGCCGCGGCAGGGCGCCCGGAGGCACCAAAGGACCGAGCCAAGGTCACGCAGCAACTAGAGGCGGACGGAAAGCCCGGGCGTCCGAGTGCGGCGAGCACGCCTCCAAGCACAGCCAGAAGGGCTATATTTAGATCCCTGGCGTTTTTTCCACTGCGTCCCAGCCCTCGCCGGGCTGTTCGATCGCAGGCCACAGGGACCTGCAAGGCGCACGGCCCTCCACACGCCCTGGGTAAGGATGGGGTGGCCGTGACCAGGCTACGGGGCAGACCCTCCACGTAGGTCTGGGCAAGGTCCTTCTGCTCCATGTAGCACCCTGCACACAGATCCAGGGCAGAAAACCCCTTTTCTGCCCTGCTGCCTTCACGCCAAGGGCAAACATCTCACCGGGGGGAAAACATCACACCGGGACAAGCCGATGGTTCCTGCCGAGGGAAGGAGACAGCAGAGACGCTGGCTGATGCAAGCTCCCGGCTGGCAGAGCTGCCCCACGGCAAACCCCCCGGAGCCAGCGCTCCCGCGGCCCAGGCCGCTGCACCCGGAGCACCGCCGCACGGCGCCGGGGCCCGAGACCCCTTCGGCCGCCCGTTCCCTGCCCAGGAGGCGGCAGGCTTCTCCCCCCGGCTCAGGCCAGGCAGGGGACATGGACACGGCTGGCGGCTCGGTCCCAGGCCACGGCATGGCAGGGCCACCTGGCGGCTCCGCGCCGCGGGGCTCGGCGTCTCCCCCGGCCTGGGGCGAGCGGGGAGGGCGCCGATGCCAGCAGAAGGTGCCGACGATGCATCCGAAGCGGCTTTGGGAGAGAGATGAAAGCCCTCCCTGGAGGAACATCCCTCAGGCTGGAAGCTTTTGAATCTGACATYTCCTTTCCTTGGAAAGAGGAAAGTTTTCAGGTGCTGAGGTTGCGGCGGGTGGATTTTGCCTACAGCGACCAGGCTGGCCCTGGGCTTTGCCCCCGCCCCGAGCGACTCGGGGCTGCACCGGCCTGCTGTGCTCTCCAAGGACGTTTCCCACCGAAGCAACCCGCGTTTTTAAAGCCACTTCTCCTGCTGAGCCCCAGTTGCCGCCTACCCCCTCCCCAGGGAGGGCCGCAGCCCGCCCTGCACCACCCCAAGCCTCCGACTGCTCCAAGGCTGACGGCCGTGCCACGCGCTATGGGACTCCCCTGCACGTCCCCCCCCGTGGGGCAGTGCCCGCGCCGTGCCCCGCTCCTCGCCTCGCGGCTCTCGCTCTGCAACGCGCCTGGCGCACGCGTCCCGTTGCAGCGGGGCTGGCGGCGGGGACGTCCCCTTCACCGGCGACAGCGAGACCCCCCCCGGCAGCCCAGGGCTCCCCAACCCGCCGGCGGAGGGGCAGAGATGCAGGTCGCGCCCAAAGGGAGCGACAGCCCCGAAATGCAGGCTGAGGCCCCCGGCCCACCCCCACCCGGCTGCGGGGGCAGAGCCGGCGGCAGAGCGGGAGCCCAGCTGCGTCCCCGTCTCGGTGCCGGGGCAGCCGGTGCCCAGGACACTGGCAGTGCGGGCAGCCCGGCTCCTCCGGAGCAGCACCAGGCACCACCGTGGCTGGCACCGGCCACTCCAGCACACGCCGGAGCAGGATCAGGGCCAGGAGAAATAGCTAAAGTAGCCCAGGAGGAGAAGGTGCGCSCCAGAGAGGGGCGGCGGGCGAGCTGGGGGTCACCTCGCCACCTGGCTTGCGCTGGGGCAGGACGGCAGCACGGCGGCACCCTGTCCCCCCGCCCCGGTCCCCAACCGCGTACCTTCGATGCCGCTGATGATTTTGAAGCAGCGGGTGGTGAACCAATAGGAGATGAGGAGGAGGATGGCAATCAGGGAGGCATAGAGCAGGCTGTCGTTGTGCAGGGATGTCCTCTCCATGGCTCCATCCCGAGTGCCCGCCCGCGCCCCCCGCCCAGCCCRCCGCGCTAACTGGGACAGCCCTGCCCCGGGAGTCCCCCGCCGGAGGAGCCGGCCGCGGCGGGCAGGGGGGCGGGGGGCCGCGCGGGCAGGCAGGCAGGCAGGCAGGTAATTGGGAGCGCCATGTGAGAGCCAGGCTCCCAAACCAATTACCTTAATTGTGCTCAGGCAGCACATGGCAAACAGTTAAAAATAACCCTCCCGGCCCGGGGGGACTGTGGCACCATCAGCCAGAACGAGGAAGCGGGAGCCAAGGTGGGGGGCAGAGCACAGGCAGAGTTCGCTACACTTGTGGCTGCATCGCCACACAGCAGAGCCAAAGGGAGGGAAAAGGGCCTTCGACGGACCTGGGCCTGGCGAAGGCTGCTCCGAGCTCAGGCAGCCCTGGCACCCCGTGGCCCACAGGCTCATCCCGGGGGAGCAGGCTCAGCACCTCGCTGCCAGCCCGCAGGAGGGGGCGCTGGAAGCTGGACCGCCTGGGGATGACGCTGCAGCCCGGGGTCAGCAGGCACCAGGCTCTCCCTCGGGATGCGCGTGCCCGTCCTTGCTCCAGGCCCTGGGACTCGTGGGGTCCCCCAGCTGAGCGCCTCCCCGGGGGCACTCGGGGCCGCTGCGAGTTTGGGCACCGCTGCTGCAGACCCCCACCCGCACCCACGCCTGGGAGCCCCGGTCCCCGTTGCCCTCAGCCCCACCACCCGCCCCACGGCACGCACAACCCGGTGTTTTACCCTGACGCCCCTTTGCACGGGGTTGCCCCRTCCTCAGCCCTGCAGCTACCCCTTGCAGAGGGTGGCAAGGCGCCCCCGGCACGCGCCYCCGGCTCGGGGCCGGGCAGGGAGACAGGCCCTGCCAAGCCGCCCCAGGTGCCTCCTGCCCTCGGCCGGCACCGCCTGTCCCACTTCGGGCTGCGACGAAAACCGCCGCGAAGAGTCCCCCGCCCCCCGCCACCTCCAGGCCGGCTCTCCAGCGCTGCCAGCCAGCACAGCCCTGCCACCCGGCTAAAATTAACCGCCCCGCCAACCACCCACTGTGTATAAATAGAAGTGCCCTGGAGCAGGGTTTCTTGCCCGGGAAGCAGCGCTGTGCGCGCAGCGGGCGAGAGCCAGAGCCGGAGCTGAACGCGGGGGACCGTCCCCACYGCACGAAGGGAGCGGATGGGCAGGGAACGGCGAATTCCCCCATCTCCAAGGGTCCCACCTCTCTGCGAGAGGACCACACACCCAAGCGGCACGCGGTTGACCACGGCCAGGCTGTGCCCTGCTTGGCAGGGGCAGGACGGGTGCTCCCAGCCTGGCACTGCAGGCAGGGCTGGGTGGCGGGGTGCAACGGGGTCTGACCACCCCCCAAAATGTGCCATGGGACCTGCTGGGCCTCTGCAGAGGTCATGATCCCTGGGCACAGCTGGGCAGCAGCTGCCGGGTGCCTCAGGTGCGGCAGACCCCAGTGGGGGGCAGCCTGACGGATAGGAGCCTCTCCTTTTTTTTGGTTCTCGGGGCCATCATCCATTAGGGAGAGTTAAATTTAGGTTACAGCTGATCCCTTATTACCTCGCTGCTAATCAGAGCGCGAGCAGATTATTAATAAGCACATTAAAATATTGGCGAAACGCTATTTTGGGGAGGTGAAGTCACAGTTTTAATCTGGTTAATTGATTGAGTCATTTCTCTTTTCCCCCCTTTGGCGACCTGTCCTTGGCCAGCTCCCCAGGGCACCCAGCCGGGGGGCACCGCACCCCGGGGCCCGGGTGGCCAGGACCCATCGGCGAGCACCACGGGACCACCCCAGCCTGCTGCAGGGAGGGCAGAGGGTCTCGTCCCCACCGAAAGGGGACGATGCGGGAGGCCTGGGGCTGCAGGGGGGCTGCACCCGGCTGACCCATGTGCCGTGTGTACCGGAGCAGCAGCTGGGGGAGGAGAGGATGCTGCGGAGGGGAGAAGGCTGTGCAACCCCCAGGTCCTGCTCCCAGCCCCAATTTCCAAGCCTTAGGGGGCACAGACCTGCCAGACTCTGGGTTTTGCCCCCCTCCAGCATTTCCCACAGCTCAGGAGGACACTAGGAGGAGGGCGAGCAGCGGTAGCCTGTGCCGCCCCGCCAGCCCTGCCCTGGGTGCCAGGCACGGCCCCGCGCAGCACGGCCGCCCGGCACACCCGGGCACGGCCGCAGGGATGGGCATGGGCCGAGCCGTGGGGCTGCCGGCTGAGGGCAGCGCTGCCATGCTCCCCACCAGGCCGCCTCGCAGGCCGCGGGGATGGGAGCACGCTGGGCACCCGAGGCCCCYGGCACGGACGGCTCCTCTCTCCAGCCCACCTCATCGCCTCCAGCACACCGCCCCACCAGACCCTCTTCCCCCACGGCCGTGCCGTGGGCTGGCAGGGACCCCGAAGGGCCCACGGGGCTGGGGAGCGGCGGGAAACGCCTGCAAGGACGCTTTCCCTTGGCCAGGCACCTGCCAGGGAGGTAGAGGCAGGAGCATCCCATGCCCTTCGGCTTCCAGCCTTGCCAGGCTCAGCAGCTTTACGGAGGCGAATGCCTCGCCAGCCCGGGTGCCTCGCAGCGGTGCCCGCACCAAACCACCCCTCCGTCATGCCAGCAGCTCGGCAGCTTGGCACGGCTTGGAAGGGAGATACCCCCTCCCCAGGCTGCCCCCAGCACCGTGCCCCCACCGCCCTGCAACAGCCCCCGGCGCTGCGCCAAGGGGGTCCCAGGGTGCTCCCGCCTCCCCCCTGCCCCAGGATGGGCGCGRGCCAGGGAGATGCACCCGGGCAAGGAGGGGACCGAGCCGGGGAGGGTTTTTCCAGGCAGGCTGGGCCCAGGTGAAGGCRGTGCAAATCGCAGCCCCATTGCAAGGAGTGACGTTGCCACGTTGGCCCAGCGAGGCCTTCCCCGCGCTCCCGGCACGGCGCATCCCGCCCCAGCACCGGCATGGCCCGGAGAGGTAGCACAGGGCTACCCAGCTGGGCCAGCCCATGGGGAGGGCAACCTGCCCTGGGCACAGGGGCACCAGGACAGGGGTGGCAGCTGGGCACTGGGGTGCCCAGGGCAGCTCCCTGCTCCAGTCTCACCATGGCTGCGGCAGAGCAGGGGTCCTCCAGCAAMGGGGGGGCTGCCAGCGTCCCCCCGGGGTCCGAGCACACATGGGCGCATGATGACCTCCCTGAAACATGCCCAAGAGCTGCCAGTGGAGGAGAGCTGACCCCGTGCAGCCACCTGGCAGGAAAGGGGGGTCTTTGGCAGCAGCCCRGGGTGCCCAGGGGCCTCGCAGAGCGATGCTGTCCCTGCCATGGCAGCAGCAGGCAACCAAGGGGGCACAAGCAGCACAGCTCTGTCCCCAGGACTGGGCGGCATCCCAGCGGGCAGGGCCAGGACAGGAGCCGGGCGGCTGCGGCACCACGCTGGGTCCCACGGGCACACCCAGGGCTTCTCCGGCTGGGTGCAGGGCGCAGCCCTGGCCGCGGAGGCCGGGATGCCTGGAAAGGCGGGGAAGGGTCGGACCAGCCGTGATTTATTTGCACAGCAGTTTTCTCGCGCCTGTGCACCAGCCCCCTCCCCAACTAAAACRGTCCTGCTGCCCCAGGTCCACGGGGGACCTTCAGGGACTCCCGTTGCCCCCCGTGAGCATCTTCAGCTTTGCCCAGCAAGGAGCGARTGCAGCCACCCGGGGCTGAGTCTCTCAGCTCCGCTCAGCACCAAAACAGCATCCACCCCCCGATAACGATACAGAGACCGTCTCCCGCAGAACAGAGCCCCATGCCCCCAGGGCGGCACCTACCTTGGGAGAGGGTCCCGGTGACAAACTGGTAGAAGAAGCGGATCACCCGGCCCAGCTGCCTCTTGCAGCGCTGCTGGCAGTGGCTCATGGCTCCAGCTCACGGCGCTGGGGAGGGACCCAGTCGCACCCCCTCCCGGCAGGCAAACGGCCCCCCAGCTTCTCCGAGCGCCAGGCAATGCCCGGCGGGGACGGAGCCTTCCTTCCCCGGGGCGAGCCTGCGGGCATCAGCGGCAGGTCCAGCCCGGCAGGGAGGGCAGCGGCAGAGCCCCGCAGCACGGCGGCAGTCAGGCCCCGATCCCAGGCGGCAGGAAGCCAGCCGGGAAGTTTTGTGCTGGGATGATCCTGTGCAGGCTGGCTGCGAGCCAGAGGGGCCGGGGTGCCGGCAGCGATGCCCCTCCCAGGGCTCAGGTACAAAACAAGCTGACCATCAGCCGTAGGAAACTTGGCGAGGGAGCCGGGTGCCCGGCCGAGCCCCTGTTTCGTGCCAGCACGCTGCCCACCTGCCCCCTCCGGGCAGCAAAGTTGCAGGGGGAGGCAGGGAGTGGCGGCAGAGGGATGCTCGGGGCTGGGGAGCCCAGTGGTCCCAGCCGGCTCTCCGGGAGAGGCGGAGGGACACCTCCCCGGCTCGCAGAGTCCCGAGGTGCCCCGGCTCCTGGTCCGCCCCTTGCCACGGCTCGACCCAGCACTTCACGCCCTGGCTCCCCGGGAACCAGAGGCAGGTTGGTATGGCAACCCGCAGACTCCACAGGTCCCGCTGACCAATGAGGCACCGCTGCATCCCAAGGCCGCCCCTCTCCAAGAGCAGGGAAGGATGCTCCTTCCGGAGGGGAGCTGCCACCGAGCACATCCTGCATCCCTGGGCATCGGCGATCCGCTCCAACTCTCAAGCGCTGTGAGCGTCCTGCATCCCCAGGCATCAATCACCCGCTCCAGCCAGCTGGCACTGAGAGCATCCTGCATCCCCGAGCATCAGCCATCCAGCACCGCGAGCATCCTACAACTCCAAGCATCAGCCCTCCGGCACTGCRAGCATCCTGCATTCCCGGGCACTAGCTTCTGCTGCAGCTGGCTCCACACAGGGGAGGAGATGAAGGATAGGAGGAAGAGGAGTTAGATTCCCAAACAGCCTGGACTCAGAGCTGCTTGCTCCAAAGCTCAGCCTAGCAGCGAACTGCTAGTTCGCACAGTRTGTCAGAGCCAGAAGAGTGTGGCGCACGGCAGTGGTGGGATTTCCCTGTTCCCAGAGCCACCCCGAGATGCTCTGTGCAGACCAGCCACTACAAGCATCCTGTCCCTTCCCCAAGTCCCATTTTCCCATCCGCAGTTCCCTGTCCACATCGCATCCATGCCTCACACCAGCGGGATCTCAGCTCTGCCTCCATCTAGGCTCTATTAGCTCATAAGCTTCATCTCTTATTAATGGGGGAGGAGGCAAAGAAAAAGGGGCCTGATGGAAATTAGAGCTTCCGCTCCCTTGGGGAGGGAAAGAGGGTGCAGGGAGGATGCTGCCAGGAACAGCCAGACTGCCCGGTTTCCCCCTCCCCCCGCCACACCCCAGCAAGGAGCCCCAAGGGAAGGAGCAAAAGCTCCCTCAGGGGCTGGTATGGGGTATGGTATGGGGTAACCTCACCTGCACCCCCCAAAATAAGGGCCATCCCCTCCAAACCAAGCCCTCCCTGCCTATTATACCAGCTATGCCCCTGCGAGGGGGCAGCTCCGTGCAGAGGCCGCATTGCACGTGCCACGTGGGCGCATGCTCTCTGCCGGCCCCACAGCCCTCGCCCTGGGTCCGCGTGGCCCAAGGAGGCTGCGGGAGGGCATTCCCATGGTTTTACACCCTTCCCTTCAGCGGGCATCATTTGGCATTAGGCTACACACCACGGGCCAGAGAAGACCCGTGGCGATGGGGCATCACCCAAAGGAGAGCCCCACACCCCRGCACGGCCCCTTCGCCCTGCCCCGCCGGGGCCGGTCTTCCCCGGGCGACCCAACACTTGCAGTGACAGCGCAGGCGGTGATGCCCTTTAGTGCAGGCGGGCAAGCATGAGCGAGCCCAACTCGCAAAAAAAGCCCTGCGTTAACTGGCGCTGCCGGTGCAACACCCCAGCATCAGGGGACGCTGCACTGGTGCCTGCAGGGCTGAGCCGGGGTCAGGGAGACCCTACGGCAAGGTGCGACACAGCGCAGCAGCGCATCGCAATGCCGGAGCAACCCTACAGTAACAAGCCCGCAAAGCCACGTGCCGGGGAAGGGCTGCAAGGGATATCGACCCTGCAAGAGGAAGGGGGCAGCCCAGGACAGCCGAGACGGAGCAGGTAGCTCAGGAGGYGCAGAGGCACGGATGCACAAACAGTCCGTAAAGGCAACACGCGGACTGAACCTGACGGACTGCCCCAGCCAAGAGCTCAGAAATTTGGGCTGCAAGCGGTGCCCAGTCCCCTCCTGTCACATCCCAGGGGGGTTGGGGGTTTAGGACCCTCGTCCGTCCCTGGACGATCTCAGTAGAGCGAAGACCGAAGTGGCTGGGAAGAGCCCAGCAGGCGTCAKATGGTCCTTAGGGGCAGAGGCACTCGGTTCTCCATCCCAGCGCAGCTGAGGCTCCTGGGGAGCAGATGGGCACCCCGGGCCCTCTGCTTCCAGCCTCTGCAGGAGGATCCCCTCTCATCCGTCTGGACCAGGCAAAGCAAGACTCAAATTTGTCCCTGGCAGGGCACCTCATGCAGGTTTCGTATTGCCTGACCCAAGACAGACCACATCTGCTGCCCAGTGGAGCCAGCACCAACCCACTCATGAGTGAGTATCTGCACAGACTGTACAGTTCAGCACATGTCTGGTGTCAGAGACCCCAGGAGGAGGCCACGGACAGGCTGAAGGGTCTGGGACTCAGGTGCATGGGCAGAGCAGGAGACTCAGCCGGGAGGACACAGGGATGGGAAGCATGGGATCAGATGGGGRGGGGAAGAGGTTGGGAGACCCAGCAGCACCAAGAAGGCAAGACGCTCAGACTGCAAAGCCAGAGGTACCAGTGTCCCTGCAGTCCTCCAAAGCATCCCTTCCCTGCACCTTCCCTTTGCCTCCCGAGCATCCCTGCGGGCTGCGAGGAAGGAGCAGAGCACAGCAGGCACCTTCCCTGCGGTATCGAGGAGCCCCGCTCCCAGCTCAGGCCGCAGCACAAACACGCCGGGACGGTCTGTTTCTTGCAGTGATCAGATCCCACGAGCTGGGTGACACAAGACCAAATCCCGTGAATGGGGACCTCCCGCTCTGCCGTGGAGGGGAGAGAGAGCACCACCGTATCGCTCCAGGGACCAGCCAGCCCAGGGTGGCTGCAGAGTCCAAAAAGTCTGTGGGATACAGGAGAGGTGGCAGAACAGCCACAGGAGGGTGCCAGAGCCCACAGGACATGACAGCAAAGAAGAAAGTTAGCAGATCCAGCCCATAACTACCATCTTGGGAGCAAGTTCCTCCCTGGCTGGGAAAGTTGCTCCATCCCAGCATGTCCAGGGCAGTGGGGAGATGCAAGCACCATCCTGTGCACTCGGGACATGGTGTCCACGTGGGACAGGCGTGCTCACATGCACGGCCAAGAGCCCAGAGTCCCCCCAGCTGGTGCCGGCCTGATGTGCGGTACAACCAGACCATAACTGAGGAGCAACTCTCAAAGGAGCATTGCATCTCCAGTTTGGCCCTTGCCTCTCCAAAGAGCCCCTTGTGCATTGATGTGGAGGCAGAAGCTCCCATGGACCCTGTGGGCTGAGCCAGGAGAAGACCTTCCCCTCCACCTGCGCCCTGCAGCCAGCAACCCACAGCAGGTATTTTGCAACGACAGCGCGTCGCGCACAGACGTGACCCTGGCTGGCTCCCAGCCGAGAGCTCCCTCCAAGCCCCGGTCCCCAGGCTGGCACAAGGGACGACATCTCTTACATCTGCCCTCGCAGAAGTGCGGCAAAGCCAAACCTGCTCTCACCTGTGAGAAACCTATTTGCCCCCTGCCCCTTCCCCAGCATCCCCTGCCGCAGCCTGAGCCACCGGCATCCGCCAGGAACTACTGTCCCCACACTGCCTCGCAAGGCAAAGGCCTCTGTCACCCCAAAAAGTCTGAGCCATCCTGCGTCCCCAAGCACCCCCCCTCCAAAACATCCGCTGGACCTTCAAAAGGGGCGACAGCACTGCTAAAGCCAAGGTGATGGGGYGGAGGAAGGACACGGCTCAGGCTCTGCCCCCCAACCCTGCACAGGGACCAGCCCACGCTCTGTGCCTCGGTTTCCCCAGCTATCACAGAGGGTCCGGCGCTCTCCACGGTCATTAGCTGGTGCATCCCGGAGGAGAGCAGAGCCTTGCAGCAGGACAGTGGGGCACGCGAGGGGCCACTTGCCCCATCTCTGGCGGTGGGGGGTAGGTGACCTGGACCTCCCAGGGTTGAGCCTGCGCCAGGGGCGGGTCCAGCTCCCCCTTGCAGAGTATAAATAGCAAATTCAGAGAGACCGGAGAGCAAAATTGTCTCCTGCTCCCCCAGCCCCAGCCCTTGCTGGCAGCCTGCGATGCCCRGGGCGCCCGGGAGGCTGCTGCAGCCCGTGCGGTGCCCCGGCCCGTGCGGTGCCCCAGCGCCGTTCCTGCAGCCTGACGCTAAGAGGAGCCCCCGCACAGCGCAGAAGCGGCGCCGGGGCCACGGGGAGGTGAGACGGGGACAAGGCTCATCCAGCCAGCTGTGGCGGCAGGCGGTACACCGAGGACGGGAGGGGGCACGTACAGATGTGCCCCAGCGCAGCGTGTGCACGGATGCACGGGAACCGTGAAGGATGCCCGTGCACGGACATGGGGCCACTACGCTCCGCCRGCAGGCCCTTGCAGGCTGAAGGGAGAGTGGCAGCACTGGCAGGGGAACAACACGGCTCTCCATGCCGGAGCCACGGCTCTGGTCCCTGCCCAGGCCCTGCCTCCCCTCCCGAGATGGCTTCTTGGCAGACGCATCCTTCCTAAGCCACAACCAGCTGGGCTGCTACCTGCCGCGAGAGCGCTGGGGGCAGGGAGCTCCGCCGGGGGAACTCACGCTGCTTCCCGGCCATGAAACATTCATTAGCACCGCCGCAAAGAGAAGGGGAAAAATAAAAGAGAAACAGAAGCGGGGGGGGAGCAGGTGCAACGCTTGCAGGCAGCTCAGCGCGGCGCAGGCAAGCGCCGGATCAAGACCTTCAGGGCCGGCACTTGCCTGCGCGTCCCCTCGGGCCCGTGCAAAGGCCGTCCCGCTTTCGCAGGTGCGGTGGGCTCGTGAACGCCCATGGAAAACGCAGGCAGGAGGCGTCACCCTTGCGGACCCTCCATCCACGCCGCGACCTGGGCGTCTTTGCTCGGGCCCAAAATCCAACGGTCGCCTCTGGGGAGGCGAGGACAGCCACACACAGCCCAGCGACGCCAGGCCCCCGGCCACGTACAGCCTCGCGCTGGGGCGGGTGGCTCCGCAGGGGCGCACGGCGCTGCCGACAGCGCACGCGGGGTCCGTCGCCGCGGGGGTCCCACCGCCGCTCCTTCCTCCTCCCTTCCCCGCAGCCTCGCGGGACTCCGCAAAGTGCCAAAAATGTGATGCCAGAGGAAATCAATAAGGCAGATAATGAGGTAATTTGCATAGCCATTAGCAGGCAGGATTTGCAGCCGCTCCGACACGGGATGGGACGTGCCGTCCCGGCGAAGCCCCCAGCTCGCAGAGGCTGGGAGCAGCCACCCCACACCCATGCTGCGGCCCCTCCACGTGTGCTCCCCTCCCGGCCCCACAGTGCCTCCGGGGAAGCAACGGGGACGTGGGGAAACTGAGGCACGGAGCAAGGGGACGGGAGGAAGGCGCAGGGCCGGGCAGGCTCCCACCACGAGACCACGCTGCCTGGGCCACGCGCCCTGGAGGCACGGCCCCGTGACGCACAGCAGAGCAGCTCRCTCCAGCACCCAGCAAAAGGCGCAGTTTTGGGGTGCAAGGTGCCCGAGCAGCTCTGCAGTGCTGAGCTTAGCCGCTCAGCTCAGGAATCACTGTGCGGTCCCAGGCAGGAGGGCACCGGCCATCCCCCTGCCCCCAGGGACGCAGCCTGTCCCCGACCCCGCTCTCCCGGGCTAAACGCCGCCGTAAATCGGCCGCCTGACGGAGACGGGTGGCGCGCCGGGCCGCCCTCCCCCGGAGCTGCCGGGACACGTCTGGCTTCGATCGCAAACCTGCGGCGACAGCTCGGCTCCTTCCCAGCCGATGGATCTTGTTAAAAAATGCATGCGGCGTGATCCGTCTGCCGGGGAAGGCGCTGCCAGGGAAGGAGGGCTGCCCAGCGCCGCGCACGCCAGAGCAGCCGGGGCCACCGTCACCCCCCACCCCAGCCYATGGGACGCACCCCGAGACCCTCGACGACGACGGGACCCTGGGCAACGCAGCTCCTCAGGGCTCCCGCGGGCCGGGCAGCGGGGCAGCCTCGATGCTCCGGTGGCCGAGCCGAGCGCCGGCTGCCGCCAGGCCGAGCGGCACGGCGAAGGCTATCAGTGCAGCCGTGCAGCCAGCGGCTCCGGCGTGCTGCGGCTGCACAGCTGCGACAGCGAGATAAGGTGCCTGCAGGATCCCGGGGGGGAGGAACACACTTCAAGTGTCAGGAATCTCCCCCAAAACGGACCCAGCAGCAGCTTGGCTTGAAGGCACCGAGCGCTCGCCGCTATTCATAACCCCGGCGCTGCGACGAGGCGCCTGCCCCCTTCCCCGGCTCCGACCTTCCCCGCGCGGGGAGCCGCAGCGATGAAGCGGGGGGCAGAGGGAAGCAGCGCCGGAGCCGCGGCCGGCCCGTGGGGCAAGTGGGTCCGCCGCAGCCCGGAGCCCCCCGCCCGGCGCAGGGGCGTCTCGAGGGCACGGGCTCAGCCTGCCGCAAGCCTGGGGGGCCCCTAGAGACTGACTTCTTAAACTGACGTTTTGGGGACAGGAGAGCTATTTTGGGTTGCTTCAGAGGCAGCGTTTCCATCTCGGCTGCGTCTCCGCCGGAGGGAGGGATGCTCTCCAAGGGGGTGCCGCGGCAGGCGGCTTCGCGCTTGGACAGGGTGTGCAGCAGCAGCTCGGCGCCGCTGGGGCATCCTCGCGTCCCCRCGCTGCCCGTGCAGTGCCCGGAGCCACCATCCCAGCGACGCGCACCCCGGGGCTTGGCACCAGGTCCCCCAAGGCCGGCCGAGGGCCTGCAGGGCCAGAGCAAACCCCTCCGCTCCGGCACCACCGCCGCACCGCGCACCTCAGCGAGAGACCCCCGAAAGGGGCGCGTGGAGCCGAACAGCCACCCCCTCCGCAGGAGCCCCAGATGCTCCTGATAGGATTATAAGCGCCTGGCAATTACTCAGTGGGGAGCGCGGCCTCCCGGTGCAAGACCTGCTGAGAGGCTCAGAAATAAATATGTTAATAATCAAATATCCATCCTGCGCCGGMGCTCACGGGAGGACTTTCAAGTCTAATTAGCAGCAGATTTGTACCATCGCTGCCTGGGCTCGAGGGACAATTCRCTGTGGCTCCCACAAAGCGAGAGGTTCGGCTATAATTAGCCGGCAGCATCCCGTCTGCAAGGATTACCTCCCAATCCCCCGCCCCGCACCTGCGCTCCGGGGTAGAGGGCAGGCGGGACCCAGGTAAGCCAAGATGAAAGCCGCCCCCAGGCTTTCGGTTGTGCAAAGCGAGACCCTTATTGCAAATCCAGGACACGCAGGCGAGGAGGGAGGCAGCCCTCAGCTCCCACACACAGGGGGCAAGAGGCCCCCACCAGGCACCCCCAGCCTGCAGGTCACCCCCAGCCTGGGCTCTCCTGCCTGCACCCAAGACCCGGCAGCCTGGGAGCTCCTCTCCCCGCTCGGCACTGAACCCCTGACCCTCAGCATCCTGCCACCGAGGCACAAAGTGCCCCCAAGTCTCTCCATCCCCAGATTTATCATTCCCAAGCCAGGCCTAATGCCGACAGCTGCCCGCAGCTCGTGGAGGATGGTCCATCCCCAAACRCAGGACATTTCCCTGGCCATGTGTGTTGTGCGTCTCAACGCCGGTGCAAAGAGCTGCCCCAGCCCCGTGCACGAGACCAAAGCCACCTGCTAAGCTGCCCGACCCGGCTTGAGATGCCGCTTGCACAACCAACCGCGGGCGGGCGCGCAGCGCTCGGGGCCTCGCCGTCGCGAGGGAGGGGAATCGCGCCTGGCAGGAGAAACGCCGCCTTGCTGGCAGGCGAGCATAAAACTCGGGACTTGGCAGCAGTTTGTGACGTTCATCAGTGCCGGGCGCGGGCTGGGCTGACCTGCCGCAGCTCGGCGCAGCGCTTCGTCTTGGGCGGGTGCAAACCCTGCCAGCTCAGGCCTTTCCCTAATCCATCACGCGGGGACAGGTCGTGCCCCGGGCAGCGCGCCCGCAGCCCCTGCTCGCCGGCCGYGCATTTTTCAGCGGGGCCGTAGCTCGCTCCCGAGGCCACCGCACCACCGCGGCGAGAGCCAGCAGATCCCCGGGCTCCACCCCAAAACRGGGACACTGCGGAGCTGGGAGCGGGACCCCGGCGCCCGGCCCCGCGGGGAGAGCTCGTGGCACCTATTCAGCCATAACTCACCGACTCGGCAGCAGCCGCCAGGGAGGCTCATTAGCACAGGCTAAGCGCAGGCAGAGGCGGCCGGCRGGCAGCGGGCAGCCCGCCCGCACGCTCCTCCCGGCCCGGCGGCGGGCACGGCTCCAAGCCGACGGCAGAATCGCGGCCGGGCCGCTGGCAAGCTGGGGAGATTGCAAGCAGGGAATATCAGCGCTTCGCCGCTAGCGCAGGCGCGCAGGCAGCCCGCACCCAGGGCACAGGCCGTCCCGGGCCCCTGCGCCGCTGCCACCCAGCCCCACCGCCCGCCGGGAGAGACCCTCCCCAGCAATACCGGGTGCTCCGTGCCAGCAAGCAAGGGGTTAACAGCCCCTCACCTCCCCACGGTTATTTAATTAAGCGGTGATAAAAGCAAAGACGTATTATGCAGAGAGCAACAGGAGGCTGTAATTACAGCAGGACGGGCTGAGAAAACAAGCAGCGCCGGGGAGGCGCTCGGCGTCCCGGGGCTGGGAAGGCCCCTCGCACAGGGTCCCCTACGGACCCCGCGTCCCGGCCGGCCACCCGGCCTGCCGCGGCTCCCGGCGCAGCCAGGGGCAGGTCTGCGGGCACGAGAGGGCGAAACGGCTCCTCTGCCCTTGACGGACGTGGCTGCAACAAGCCTCCGCCACCGGCTCACGCGGGGCTGGGGCGGCCCCGATCCCGGCCCTTCCCGGGGACGCGGGGCCCAAACCAGCCCCAGGGAGCAGCAGGTTTGAAATGAGTCACTTTTAAATATTARATATCTCTTCCTCCCTCCCTGATCTGCTCCAGGCAGAGGAAACTCGCTGCATCACCGGGGCGAAGGGACAAAGTCTCCACRTCGCCTCGGGGATCCTGGTGTTTTCCTCCTTGGAGGAGAAGCCCATGGCTTTGGGAAAACATCTGGGGCTGATTACACCTCCGCTGCTTGTCGGGCCCGCCGGCAGAGCTGGAGCATCGTGAGCCCCGGGATCATCCCGGGCAATGCCCCTCTCGCTGCCCTCTCCCAGGGCAGCTGCCGTGCCCCGAGGAGCTCGCGAGGAGCCGGGCGCCACCGATGCACGCGGCGAGCGCTCTTACTTATCCCCTTCGTTACGTAAGGAATTATTCCGCTCGCATTAATGACTTTGCGGCAAAGGGGGAAATGACATGAATGATTCCCRGTGCCTGTGAGTGACTCACTTTGCACGGCGGAGGGGCGATGCGCGAGGAGGGAGGAAATCTGCTCAGGTCAGCACAGCCGAGCAGGGCGCAGCCGCTGCTTGAAGGAGAGCCGGGGAGGAAGGAAAGAGACTCTTGAGGGCAGATCCCGCCGCCCAGGAGAGGGCTGGGACCGCGGAAGAGCCGGCAGCACCAGCACGACTCCTCCGCGCTGGTGGAGGCCGGCCCCACGCTGCCTCTCCCCAAAACACGCTTCTTGGAAGAAGACAGGAGCTGTCAGGCTCTGAGAAACCCTCCGCCTTCGCGGATGCGATCCAGGCTGGCTGCTGCCGCGCGCCGGGGTGACGGTCCCTGGGGAGAGCRGGTGGCCCGACAGGCACAGAGCCCGCGGGGGACATGGGGATCAGCTGCACCCGCAACGCACTACATCCCCCGCGGGACGCGGCATCGCGAGCCCCGCGCCCCCTCGCCAGCGCGTGCCGTGACCCTACGGGCAGGCGCCACCCGAGCCGTGGCCCCATTGCCAGGCCCCCGGCTCCGGCTCCGGCACGTCCCAGCAGCACCTCCAGGAGGGGCGGCCTGGCTCTCCTGTCCCACGGCATCAAGGCAGGCCAGGACGGCCGGCTCCCGGGGGACGCACGGCTCGGGGGACTCGGCCGAACCGCTGCCAAGGAGCCCCGGGGTGGGGGCACCCTTGCGGAGACACGGGGCCAGGCAGATTATTGCCTTTAAACGCATTTAGGGGCTTTCGGTAAGCAACGCAATTTTAAAAAATTCAATCTAGCGAGAAGCAATTATCGGAACGGGCCAGTAGTGGCTCGTCCATCTAACCTCGTTAGCGAGGAGGCCGGCTTTCATTTCACCCGGCCGCCGACGGACGGTCTGCGGTCACCAGGTGAGAGCAGCCGGCTGGCTGCTCCCCGGCTCCTGCCGAGCCCGGGGCAACCCACTGATCCGTGGGTTTGCCAGGGCCCAGCCTGCAGCCAGACTCAGCAGGGCGTTGAGGACCACAGCTCCATCCGGGCACCCCGGGGAAGGACATTATCCGTGTCCAAATTCACGGGTTTGGGGATGGGGAGAGGGTGGTTAAGGGAGCTGCTGTGTCCCAGTCCTGCTGCGGGGCACAGYGCCTGGACACGGGTGCGGGATCCCCTTTTCTGCCCCATGGAGGCTCAGTGATGGGGTCCTGCCAACGTCCCAGGCTGCCAAGCGCCTTGCCCAGCAGGAACATCGCTGTCACTGGACGGGGCTCACGGGGGCTGCAGGGCAGCCCAGGACAGTCCCATCCTGGGATGTGCC
The DNA here is from genome assembly GCF_003343035.1 of Apteryx rowi. NCBI lineage: Eukaryota > Metazoa > Chordata > Aves > Apterygiformes > Apterygidae > Apteryx > Apteryx rowi. Next base: position 7,787,667 of record NW_020449418.1, read on the forward strand.
CGGCAGCGCTCCCATGCCTGCACCTGCAGCTGTAGCGAGTGGACCAAGGCACCGGCAGGGGTGGGCTGTGGGTATCCCCTCCTGCCCCCTTTCCTCTGCCCAACCCCTCCCCTTACCCGCCTGCCCTAGACAGGGAACCTGCCCCTCTGGCTTTGCTCGGCAGTGGCGCGGAGCTGCGGCCGGCGGATGTTTGTCACCAGCCTGCCTGCCAGTTATTCACTCCATCACTGTCTCTGACCCGCTCCCTGGGGAGAGACCACAGGCAAGTCCATCAATCTCCGCTGCCAGCCCGGCACCAGCCCTTGGCCCCGCCGGGCTGATGAGGTCTGAGCATCCCCTGCCTTTTGCAGGCACCACCACCACCCCCACGGGTTAACCGGGCCCGGGGACGCGGCTCTGCAGTGCCCGACCTGCCACCCACACCGTTGCCTCCTGCCCAGGGCAAAGCCACCAGCTTGTCCCAGCCACAGCCCAGGGCTCTCGGAGCTCGTATGYGGATGGGACTGGAGCTGGAGCATGGTGCGCTCACATCCCACAAGGTGCAACCCCCTGCTCATTCGCCGTGGCCGTAGCTGGYGCAGAAATCGGCCCCGTGGCAGCCGTGCTCGGAGCTGGGGCACCTGCCCCGGCCACGTGTGCTCAGCACGTCCCCAGGACCCCGGTGTCCCCAGGAGCCTGGTGTCCCCAGCTGGGYGAGCAGGCACAGTGCACAGACGGGACACCGACTCTCTCCCCACACAGACGCCAGCGCCGCCCCAGAGCTGGGAACGATGCTGGCTCGCTGAACACCAGGGATTGCTGATCGGATGGGCTCAAAAGCCGGATGGCTCCCATTGGAACGGGGCTGGAGGCAATCCGGATCCAGCCCGAGACGAGCCCTGGAGGGCAGGCGCAGGAGAAGTGCAATGGGGTGACAGCGTGTGCACGCACACGCACATGCACAGCACTCCCGCCCATGACTGTCCGTGCACGTCCAGCTCGGAAAAGAAACCCTCGGGGAGACCAAAACCCGGAGGCAGCGAAGGAGCCAAAGCCCTGGTCCCCTGCCGGCAGCTCACGCTGAACACCGCAGCCGTCCTGCCCCGTCTCTCCCCCTGCCGGGCTCCGTTTCCAAACAAGCTAATTACTCACGCCGGTCCCTCAGCGGCCGCGCCAACCCGTTTTAATCTGAAGCAAAAGGCAAATTTACTTAAAAGCCAGAATCAAACAGAGCCACGGCAGCCCGGAGACGGGAGGCCTGGAGGATCCTGGTGAGAGCCCCCCACAGAGCCCAGCCTGCCGGCGCAAAGCGGCTCCGGGCGGCACCCGGGCACGGAGCCCTGCTCAGCCCGGGAGCGGGGCCACCCCGTCCCCAGGCACGTCCCCCGCGCCGCCCTGCCCCTTGCTGCTGCTCTGCCCCAGGGCGATGCCTGGCGAGGACCGTGGGGCGGAYGGCGGGTTAAACGGGACCCACGCACCCACTGCGGGGCCCCTTCGTGGAAAAGACGAGGGGGCCGGCTCCCGTTGCTCCTCGGGGAGCTGCTTCCACCTGCCCCAGAGGTTCACGGCCCTTCGCATGCTCAGCAATAACCCCCGCAGGGCTCCGCAGCCCCTTAGCGGAGGCCTTGGATCCTCCCCCTACCCTGAGCCAGAGCCCCTCACCGTGGCGTCAGGGAGGCAGCCTGCCCGGCTCAGCCCGCCTCGGGGGGAGGCCAGCAGCGAGATTCATTTCACCGGAGGCTCATTCATCTGCAGCACGATTAAAGCCCAGGGCCAGGATCCATCCTGGCGGCAGGAGAGCGATTTGCCAGCAGATGGATTTATCATCTCCCAAGCACAGCAATTTGGCTTAAACGAAACCAAACCACTTCTCCTAATGAAAACACCACTAATGAGCAGAGCCAGCGGAGGGAGGGGGAGGGCAGCGCTGCTGATGGGGTCTCTGCTGTCCTCGGCGGCTGGCGTGACCGCCCGGTGCGCAGCCTGCGAGGCAAAGGCACGAGGCTCAGCCCCACGTGGGCCTGGCGCAGCCCGTCCGGGGACCAGAGCCCATGTAGGGATGCGGACRAGGTGCCGTGCAAGCACGGGCTCCGGCAGCACGGCGGGGTGAATTTTGGCATTGCCCAGCAYGGTGGAAAGCAAGCCGTCTTGCATACTGCTTCCCCCTTTTCTCCGTGCAGCAGGGTTCAGCTCTCGCCACACTCGCCCCCAGTCTGGGCCTCCAGATAATCCCACACCAAAACCTCCTGCTGTGCCACCTCCCAAACCCTTGGGGCCAACCGGTCCCACCAGACCACCCAGCAGGAAAGCAGCACTGCTGAGAGCGGACACCTCCCCTGACTGCACCACGGCCAGCCCTGGTCCGAACTCGCCTCCGAGCCCGGACACAGGGCTGTGGGCAGTCAAGAGCGAACCCTCTCCCCGCCCGGATGCTGCTAGCCAGATGCAGCCGGGGCTGCGCACCTTGGCCGAAGTTGCGACAACCTGTGCATTATGCATCAGCATCTGCAGGAACCAGGCATTTAACTGCGCCGAGCAAAGCAACTAACTTCCCGTCAATTAATCCTGTGCCCAGAGCTGTTTCTGCCCCGCGGCGGGTGCCCCGCGCAGCTCGGCCGCCGGTCTGGAAAGGCCAAACGCACCCGAAGCCCCGTGAGAGGCCAGTCATCCGCTGGGAAGGGCTGCGGACAAGCCAGGACAGCAAAGAGGGCAGAGGCAGAGAAGTACGGACGCCGGAGGGAGGGAGACAGCAGACAGACGAGGCAGAGCCAGGCAACGCTCCCGTCGCCCCGGGAAGGTGCAGCATCCGTTCAGGGCAAGGCGCTTCGGCGCAAAGGGGAACCCGAGGGGCCCGGGAGCGCTTCCCTCGCCGTACCCACCCTGGTGACGGGCCTCCCGGGGGCATAGGACACGGCTCTGGTGGCCGGCCCAGCTTCCAGCCCAGCCTCGCTGCAGGAGCAGCAGCAGCAAGCAGAGGGGTCGGTGTGCGGGGCGGCAGCAGTGAGGCCAAGGCAGGCAGGGGAGCGGGGGGGAGCAGGGAGACGGGCAGCGGGCTCAGCTCCCACGGGCTCCTGGGGACCGGGAGCAGCCTCGGCTCTGCGGCGGGCTTCGAGCTGGGGCCCGGAAAGACCCCCCAGGTGTGTGTCACCCCTCCTGGGTGCTTTTTCTAGGGGGAGAGAAGAACCCACTAGCGCTGCTGGCCGAAGGGGCTGCGGACATCGGGCCCTGGCCAGCCCTGGTGTGCACGCGGGAGCCGTGCAGCCGGCCGTGCGCCCGGGGACATTCACGTGCAGCGGGGGAGGAAAAGGTGAAGGTGGCTTTCTCTGGGCACTGGCGAGGCGCTGCCATGGTCTCAGACACACTGCCCGTCCCAAGCTCCCCGGCTGCATCCCCGGGATGCATCCCGGCACACAGCCGCACGCACGGCACACAGCGCACCACGCACACCCGCACCCATGCACAGGCACACCAGCCTCTCGCCCGCACGCTCCTGCCCCTCTCCGTCCTGCTGCTCCAGCCTCCAGCTGCAAATCCCCGTGCACCCACGCTGTTATTCCAGGGAGCCTCGCGCCAACACCACCTCCACCACCCTGGGAAATAAATCCCCCCCTGCAGGTGTAAGCCCTATGCTCCTAAAAGCTAGCAAAGGTTGTGCCTCCGCCCCACCACAGGCGGGCTGCGAGCAGCCACGGCAGAGCCGCAAGGTTTGCCGGCGGCAGAGCCCACTCTCTCGCCTAGTCCTAGATCTGCCCATCACCTGGGAGCAGGTCTGCGGCAGCCACGGCCGGCCCGGCTCCCGCCTTCCTCCGCGGGGCCGGCTCGGCCGCCGCTCGTTTCTGAGCGGCGCCGGGAGAGGTTTCTCGGAAGCAGCCTCCCTCCAGGTGCGGAGGGGAGCTCAGCCCAGCGCCGCGCTGCCGCCAGCCCGAGACGCAGGGCTTTCGTCTCGCGAGGCGGCCTGCTAAAAGTAGCGGGAGTTACGGCGTTCCCGCCCATCAGTCGCGCCTCGGGAGGCACGAGGAGCCCGAAGCTGCCTGCAGACGGTCTCTATAGCAATTGCTCACCCACCGCTACGGCTGCGGCTGCCTGCGGGGTGCAGCGCCGCCGCCGCCACCGCCGCCAGCAGCCGCGGGAGGGGAGGGAAAGCCGCCTCCCGGGCCGGGTCGCCTCCCCAAAGCGGCAAGCGGCAGCGGGGCCCGCCAGCCTCCGCAAGGCCGGCGCCGGGGTTGGGGCCGGGGACGCGGTACCTCCGTTCCTGAGGGCAGAGCGCCACTCCGATCCCATCGCTCCTGCGCCGCGGGCCGTGTCCGGAGCCCTCCCGAGACACCGGCTCTGGGCTCCGCTCGCACAGTAATCGCTCATGTCATTAGAGGGCTGGAGGAATAATGTAATTTATGGGTGGCTTTTATTTCTCGCTAGCGTCATCTAAATATCCCCGGAATGGGCTGTTTTAATTTCCTAGCAGTGTAGCCTAAACGAGAGTTCCTCTCCTCACTGCAAGCCCCGGGCTCGGCGGCAGGGCATGCCTGGCGCCCGCTGTCGCACCCCGCGCTGGCCCCGGCGCGCCCCAGCCTGCGTTTCTCGCGCCCGCGGCGCCTGCCCCCCCTCCCCTTCCCTCCTCTCCCCTTCCCTCCCCTCCTCTCCTCTCCCCTCCGCGCCGCTCGCACGCGGCACCAGCTTTCATTCACTCGGTCGCTCGCCGGCTCACACACACATCCACGTGCAGCGCTCGCGCAGCCCAGGGCGGCTCTCACCGMGTGCCCAGGGCGGCCAGGCGCCGGCAGCGATGCCGCTGACCCCCGGGGGGGGAACGCTGCCGACATGCTGCGATTTTCACCCGCTCTTTAAATTCAAATAAAATCAATGGCCCGGTGGGGAAGGTGGGGTGGGTTCCTACTCCGTGCATAGCTGGAGCCCCTCTCCTTTTGCAGGGGCTGTTTCTAGCCCTTCTCCACGCATGCACAGATGGGGACCTCATCCCCCCCCCTTGTCTTTGGGGAGCGATGGGGGGCAGCAGGACCCACTGCCCCGTGGGGTCCCCGCTCCTCACCACATCCCCAGGGYGAACCGGAGGAGCCCAGGCCGGGTTACGAGACGTGGGCTTGAGCTATTGCAATGCTCTCCAGCGCTAAGGCTGCGCCCCCCCCTCCTCCCCTCTGCCTCACTTCCACACTCTTCCTGGGAGAAAAACAACTTTTCCTTACTAGCGTCAGTGTGGAGGGACAGCTTCAGAGCGTGCAGCCAGCGCCAGAAAGCCAATGCAGGTGGAAATCGCAATAACGCAGCCGGGACCAGCTCCCACCCTGGGCACCTGGTGTAACAGCCAGCTCTGTCCTCGCAGGTTAGCGGCCAGAAAGCGAGCTCCCTCTCTTCCCTGTGCCTCAGTTTCCCGTGCTGTGAAATGGGGTGCGTGTTCCCAGCCTTAGTCCCCCAGAGGCCTCTTGGCAGCCCCACTGCAGCAGGCAGGAGCTGGCTGAGCGGCACGGCTCCCCTCTGCCCAGGTTTTTGCTGCTTGGCTTGCTCAGACACAAGCCCAGGCATAAAAGGTCTCAGCCTCAGAGAGACTGAAGTTTATTTTTAATCTTGGTTTGATTTAAATCCATATGGGCATTTTAAAGTTACCGGAGAAACCAAAAGTTGTGTGTGGGTTTCAAGTTCCTACACAGCTCAAAAATATCTTCCCTGCAGCACGTTTGTGCAGGCAGCAAAGCAGCATTTCCCATGCGTGGAGCTGCTCGGGGAAGCGGAGGGGGGTCCTGCCCTGCCACCACTACCTCCTCGAAACTCCAAAGCAAAGCCTGAAACCTACTCCAGACCGTGGCAGGAAAAGCGTCACCAGGACTTGGGGGAGCCATCCGCGTACATGCCCCTGCGCCTGTGGTGCCGGGGCACCCAGCTCCACCGAGTACGGACAGCTTTGGCTCCGGCGTGGGCCCCGGGAGGCAGGTGGGAACTGCCGCCCCATTTCACAGCTACTGGGACAGAGGCCTTGAAAGGGGGTGAGATTTGGCCGGATTCATGGAGAGCACGTGGGGAAGCCGGGGTGTCCCATGCTCCAGCCCAGCCGCTTTGCCGCGGGACGGTAGGGGACAAGGTGCCATGGACGGACGCTGGTGGTGTGACTTGGGAAGCCGGGCGCTTCCCTGCTGGGGACCCAACGGGGTCCCACGTCTGGTCTCCTCGTCCCAGGGGCATCCACCCCACGGCCGCCCTACCCTGGCCCTGGGGCAGAGCATCCCTGCCCGTGCGGGAGGCTGGTCCCCGGGGGATGCAGCGCCAGGGGCGGAGGGGACACCTTGCGCCAGGGAGCTGCTGAGCGGCGAGAGCCACCCTGGGGGACCTTGCTGCCGGGGTGCCACCGCGCCCCGGGGTGCGGCAGAGGGTCCGAGGCCTGGCGGAGAGAGCCTGGAGTGTCCGGACAGGCTTGGGAGCGGGGGTGAGGGAGGGCAGGCTGTGGGGAGGCCAGGAGGGGATCCCTGTGCCCTGCTGCCCTGGGGGGGGGGACGACAAGGGGCCTTTTTCAAAGGCTTTTTGCAAACCTGCCTGGGGGCAACTTCCACACGGCACCGCCGGGACCCCCCCACCCCAGGACCGGGACCGTGGCCGTGCTGCAGCCCCCGGGTCG